>NW_027312017.1:0-82330 GCF_040954645.1 Diabrotica undecimpunctata
ATTATCGGAATGATGTGCTATTAAAGTTCGGAAATATTTGCATTATGTTTACGTAAAAATATTTATAAAAATTAAAAAAATTTCTGTTTAATAATCCATATTGATGAAACAATTAAAAGATTTAGAATAACAGAAAATTTTAAAATGTTTTCTACAATTCTTTTTGATTTCAAATTTCAAATGATGAAAAGGTGGCCAATGTGAGTTTATAATACCAGTATATGGGAAATGAGTAGTTATACCAGTATAATTATGAGAAATGAGAAATCTTAAGTAGTTTTTATTATTTAATGATGGTAAATTTTGAGCTACTTATTTATATTAAAAACTACAATTACTATTTAAATGGGAATAAGCCACAATTAAAGGTTAAAATACGTTTACTGTCGTTTCAATTTCCACTTCGGAAATCGTTCTCAAAATACAAACATTAGTAAATTGTTAAAACTACAAGTTAAAACAACATAAAACAAACAATGAACAGCTGAAACACAATAAAATGATAATAAATAATAGGAAATTAAGCAAGCAGCTATAACATTAATTGAGAGTGAGATTGATAAAATAAATATTATATTAGACGTTAGTGCCTTTGGGTTAACCAATCTGATTTTCTGTTATGCAAAAAAGTTATGTTTTAATACTTAAAACCACTTAATATTGTTCTGCAGCTTTTTTCTTGTGGCATCTTAACGCAATTTACTATTTTTGTTGGGAATAAGCCACAATTTTACTTTAAAGTTAAGTTTATTTGACGTTTCAATTTCCACTTCAAAAATCGTTCTCAAAATACAAAACATTAATAAATTAAACAAATTTTGATTTTGTTGCTTGGTAAAATTCTTCTAATAATTTAATTTTATCTGACTCAATAGAAACTTAATTTAAAAAAAAATGTTGGCTTATGTCCAACAAAAATAATAAATTAAAACCCATTTCTTTCAAAAGTGCCCATAAGTCATTCCAGATAATTTAGAATAATCCTTATCTTCTTCGACTCATGCCTAATGCCCACCTCATTTAGATCATAATTGAACGTGAAAGGAATTTAGATGATTTCCTAAAACTTCAGTAATGTAACTGTGTACGACCAGGGAGTCATTCTATATGAAAACTTCTATGTACGTCATTTTGCAGAGATTCCCGCCCAAACCATACTCGACACACTGCCAAGTAGAAGTCGCTCCTCAATATATAAGTTGGAGTATCACAGTATCTTGATCTTCTGGTAGACATTTTTCTAACCCATTATGGTAAAACGTCCGTCAAGCAAAGCAAATGAAAAAAAAACGTCCATCAAGCAAAGCAAATGGAAAAAAACCAATATTTCAATTTGATGCTGGCGTTACAATGCTGGAACTTTAATATTTTTCAGGCACTACACTTATAAGATTTGTTTCATTTTAACTGTCATTCTATTCTGCAAACTAGCATACACCAAAAAACCTGGTTCTTGGGGCGGCGAATCTTTTTCGTCCTAATTCGGCCGGATAGTTATTGGACCAGTGTTCTCAACAGCACAATTTTTAACTTTCATATGGAGAGATTAGTTCATGGATACGCTTCCATAGTGCATATCCACCGTTCTTTATTAGTTATGTCTGTACCAGCCGCTTTGTTATTCTTTATGACATATATAGTTTCTTCCATCGTTACATATATAGTATCCTACTTATTTTTTTCTATATGATACATTGTTTCTTTCGTTGGTGCTTGTTTTCTTCCTGTGCCTAATACTTCATGAAAATATTCTTACCACCTTTTTAGGACTTCTAGTTTCTCTCTGATTACTGCATCGTTGTTATAATTACAGATTTTCGTTCTCGACATGAACTCTTGAGTTTGTCGATTGGTTTCTTCTCAAAAATTGCTGGACAGCTTCCCTTTATTATCTGTTGGATTTTTCTGTGTAACATTTCTCCCTTTTTCGTTCTGCATGCTCGTATTACTTCTTTACTTTTGCTTTTTAGACTTTCCTATTTATTTGGAATTTCATTGCAAACATTTCTACCTGGCTGATTTTTTGCTGTTTAACGCTAAGTGATACATCCGTATCACTCTCTCAGGTTGCGCAGCCATGACATTCTACGCCTCCCTATGCTTCTCTTTCCTTGGATCTTTCCCTGCATAATCAGTTGGAGCAAAGTGTATTTCTCTCCACGTGTAATATGTCCGAGATATTTCAATTTTCTTGTTTTAATTGTATTTAAAATTTCTATTTCTTTCTTCATCCTTCTCAGAACCTCTTTGTTAGTGACGTGTTCTGTCCACGATATTTTCAAAATTCTTCTATACACCCACAGCTCGAATGATTCCAGTTTTTTCATTGATGTCGCATTCAAGGTCCAAGATTCCATTCCATAAAACAAAGTCGAAAAAACATAGCACCTCTCCAAACTAACTCTTAGTTCAAATTTTAAATCCCTTGTGCATAGCACTCTTCTCATTTTGTTGAAATTTGCTCTAGCCTTTTCTATTTTGATTATGATTCCCTGAATGTAATCATTTGTGGAGTTAATCATTGTTCCCAGATATGCATATTTGTCCATTTGTTCGACGTTGGTTCCGTTTATTAGAAGATTGTTGTTATTTCTTTGAGTTTTCGATATTCTCAGAAATTTCGTCTTCTTGACGTTCATTGTTATGCGCAATACTACTACCACGCCGTGTCTGTGTTGGTTATTCTCGCTACCTTCTTCTTTTTCTTATTCTTCTTCTTCTTCGGCTTTTCCCATTATGAGTTCGCCGTTTTCGTCCTCCACAGCACTCTATCCTCCCAGTCACCTTCTCTGGGGTCTCTATCTATCATAGCATTTCCGACGTATGTTTTCCATCTTGTAGCAGGTCTTCCTCTCCGTCTTCTTCCCGGCGGGTTCCAGTTTAATATTCTTTTCGGCCACCTATGCTCTGGCATTCTTTGTACATGCCCGTACCACTGCAGGGCTCTGTTTTCCAACTTTTTTGTAACATCATTTTACTTCCATTCTGTTCCATATTTCCTCCGTTCTTATTCTATCCGCTCTTGTAATTTGTAGACATCTTCTCATAAAGTCCAGTTCAACTGTTCTTATTTTATTTCGTATTGTTGTTGTCATTGGCCATATTTCCGCTCCATATAGGGTAATATTCATCACTATGCTTTGAAAGATCCTCTTTTTGTTTTCTTTGGTTAGAGTGTTGTTCCATATCACTCCATGAAGTGCTTTTGTGGCTTGTTTTCATTTCTATATCTTTCATACAAGTACCATCTCGGCTAATCATTGACCCTAAATACTTAAAAGCCTTACAACTCTTAATAGTCTCTTCTTCTAAACTTAAGTTCAAATCTGCAACCTCGGATCCAATACATAAGTATTCGGTCTTGCACATATTTATCTTGAGTCCCCAAAGTTTATATTCTTCCTTTAATTTCCTTATCACATATTCCATATCCTCCCTGTCTTGTGCAAAAATGACTTGATCATCTGCGAAAAGTAGTGAATGTAATATATTCTCTTGTACTGGTATGTCCATTGTTCCGCATTTTCTATACCATCTTTTCAAAGCCTGATATATATATATATATATATATATATATATATATATATATATATGTATGTATGTTAAAAAGTGTAGGTGAGAGACCACATCCCTGTTTGAGGCCTTTTGTTGCGGTGATTGTTTTTGTTATTTCATTACCTAACTTTATTTGCACTTGTGTTTCTTTATACAGTCTTTGTGTTATATTCACCCATTTCTCTCTAACGCGCATTCTTCTCATTGCTTCCCATAGTTGTTTCCTGGGCACGCTATCGGAATGCTTCTCTAAGTCGATAAAGGTCATATGTGTTTCAATGTTTTTTTCTTTGTTCTTTTCAATCACCTGTCTCATAGTGAATATATTATCTCGCTACCGGAATAATATATTGTGAGGCCACAGGTGACCCAACCTGAGTTGGGCCACCTGTCACCGATACCCAGTATATCGATATTCCACCTGTTCATTTCTTGAATAATATTCCAGGTTCCTATTCTAGTTTTGGACAGTCTTATTTTCTCATCTACGTTATTTTGACAAGGCATTCGCTGATTAACGACCTCAGAGTCCTTGTCTTCTTCTCCCCTGCCGGATCTTAGCTTCCGAGGGCCATGATCAGTAACGCCGTTATTAGTTTCTAAAACCATGATGATTGTACCAGGGATATCCATGGGCATCTTTAATGTAGTGGTTTCCCCTTGCCTTCTATATCCTTATGCCGTTGACCAAGATATTGGTTCATCCACCTTCGGGACCGATTTCTCAACCCCAGGACAAAAAGGGTGCCCTACGACCTACCAATTCTTCCGCCCAGAGCCGTTAATTAGCAAGTGTGGGATTGCTTATACCGGCAATCGGTAGGTGAAATTTTCGCCATATCTTTCTACCCTCACTTAGTTAGCTTGCAGACCAATGCAGTTGCCCGGGGTGTAATACTTGAAGCCATAAGTGAGAGTTAGGTGTCAAGTTATCAAGAACTATCTCCCGTCTATGTGGTCGTTCCGATAAAAGGTGCTACCTTTATAACACAACCCTACACCCCTATAATAGCCGTACGGTAAGGCTAATATCGTTAATAAAAGTGATTCTTTTTCAGTTTTTTTTGTCACCGCTTAATGACTCACGAAGCTTCATTTTTTTGTGATATATTTCTTGAGCTAATCTATGTTTATAGTATGTAGGATTTATATTATCACAAACCTCCCATGAACTACATACAATTATATCTTTATTAAAAGTTTTATAAGAGTAAACAGCACTATATTTCATTCGTCATCATTAATGGCTAAAAATAGTTCGTCTAGAATGTTTTACTTTTTCATGAGATAAATTAATTTTATAATGCAACTTATGAATGTGAAATTATAATCCAACACTATTTTCAAACACATATATATTGTGGATAGCGTTATAAACAAACCCAACTATTTGAGAACTGTCTGGTTTACTTTTTATATTTACACATTTTATGTGTGCGAACCTTGCGAGGTCGTAATAACTACTTTTTTATTTTTACCTACCATTTATACCACTTTTTTATACCATTTTTAATAAAAGAAAATTAAAGAGAAAGTCGTGCTAAACACGGTTTAATATCTTCCATTTCGTTTCACGTATTTCATTCCTTTACTTGTCTACTTTCTCCTCCGTTTCATAGCTCCACCTATACTGTTTGTTCCTATTGAACTGTTTTTTAATAATCTAATTTATTGTCTTTATTATTAAAGGTTCTACACTTATAACACTTATAAGTTTATTTAAAGTCTTTATTTGGACAATATAACTAATTTATCTTACACTTAATAATTATATAATTATATAATCTACGTGCGTTACATTTTAAAAACTCGACGCGATGTTCAAAACTAACTGTTCTCTTTACAACAAAATTCCTCTTTAAATATAAAATGCCGTTAGTTCCGGAATCGCCGCGATCCCCCATCGAAGAGCCCAGAAGGTCGCTCATACTGGTTTTATTCGGCCTGCTTCTGGAAATTTCAAGTCGTGGGTGACTCATCAGAATTCAGGTAAACAGGTCTTTCAACTGAGCGCCGAAATAACTAGAATAGAAAAGAATTAGTCATAATTTATTTACAGTTTTATACGCCATAATATTTATCGTAACACTATGCTTTACATCTTGATTGCTATCTTCCTCAACTCTTTTCTATACCTATCTTCCTCATCATCCCTTCCACTATGTATTTATTCATCATCATTATACTATCCCTTTCCTAATCTTAATCCTCATCTTTTAAACCTCTACCTTTCTATTTTCTCCCTCTCCCCCACCATTTTATATTCTTTTTCCTCCATATATATCTCGTTATATCACATCTCTTTCTTCACTTTATTATCTCACGATGTTTATTTTCCGTATCGCTATATAATAGTTCTTAAAATTAAAAGACTAACATTTTTCAGATGTCATTGGCAAGTACTTCCAGCGAACAGAGTCCAGAACCTTTGTTTGACATCCACGATATGCATGGTCAAGCTGCTCTGCATGTTGCTGCTAGATTAGGACAGGCTCAAGTTGTTAAGGTACGTAAAATTATTATAAAATAGGTTTAAAGAGTGTCATTGAATTTAATTAAAAAAATTTATTTTCCGTTTTTCCGTATATGTATTAATTGATCTCATTTATTAAAAATCTCAATAATTTTCTTATAATTGTACCATAATAACTACGTTAAACAACTAGTTACAAACAAGAAATACTCCGGACAATTTTTATCACGAGAAGATACGCGAAACTATATGAATCTATTGGCTTTCTAATACATATATCTAATCACGATTTGTAAGTAGTAAACGAATCAGACATGAAAAGTGAAGCTGGAACTGACATACAAGGACAATATTAGTTAAAGCTATTACGTAACATAGACATTAACTGCAAGAAACTATATGAATCTATTGGCTTTCTAATACATATATCTAATCACGATTTGTAAGTAGTAAACGAATCAGACATGAAAAGTGAAGCTGGAACTGACATACAAGGACAATATTAGTTAAAGCTATTACGTAACATAGACATTAACTCCAAGAGCAAATATAACCTCAAGAAAAACTGGTTGGTTTAGAAACACCTAGTGAATGTTAAAACCTGACTTAATATTTCATCTTGGAATGCTGTAAAATTGTCAATTATCACATAATTAGCTAACGGATCACCTTATTAACTACCGGGTGTCTATGGTTACATTCCAATCCAGGATGGCCCGCGGGGAAATAACAGAAATAGACTGTCTTAAGGAAGCGTGCTTGCACTTCTTCTCTATAATATTTACACTAATGACTTACCAGATCACTTTAAGATGAGGCGCTTTATTTATGCTGATGATGCAGTGGTGGCTCCATAAGGGAGAGATTCTGAAGACGTAGACATCTAATTATCGGCTGCGCTGGAAGAACTAGCAGAGTACTACAGAAAAAATCGCTAAGACCAAACCCAAAGAAAAATCAAGTCTGTGTCTATCATCTGAACAATTATCAAGCCAGAAAAAAGCCAAATATGGCGAGAACTATTAGAGAACGGTACAGTACCGAAATACTTGTGGGTACAATTGGATGGCAGGCTTACATTTAAAGTGACATGCAAATCCCGAACATATATTGGTTTGCACAGGCTTAGGTATACAGTCACTTTGACCTAATGACGCCTAATAATAGAGCCGTCCAAAGTGGTGAAACATTGGCAGTTTCAGATCTAAAGAAATGACCCGGACACGGAAAATTAGTAAGTAGCTACCCGAAAAAGAGATTTGATTATTTGTGCTTACCACCATCTTAGATTTTTAAGCCAAGACTTTGTCTTTTTTTTTCTGAAATACTCTGCTTCCCAATATTTTTCCTTGCATCACTTATGGACACTTTCCCGAGTGTCTCATTAAAAATTCAGTATTCTTATTCTTAAAGGCAGCTTTTGTTGCTTGTGATGTGCGACAACGAATTTCTGAATATGGGTCCCGATCGCTCTTTATTTTGAAGCCTAGATAAGTTATATATATATATATATATATATATATATATATATATATATATATATATATTTAGGGATTCTACAGTATTCACTGCCTTCCCTCGCTCAACCGTTTCCATCTCTCTCTGTTGTTCCATTCTCCATCGTTTAGGCCTCTCTTACTCATGGCGTCGTCTACTTCGTTCCTCCAGGATTTTCGGGGTCGTCCTCTTTTCCTCCTTCCTATGGGGCTCCATTCGGTTATTCTCTTTATCCATCTGCTGTCGCTAGTTCTTCTTACATGTCCATACCACTTTAATCTTTTTTTTTCTATATATGTTAGTATGTCTGTTTCTATTGATGTTCTTTGCTTTATTTCGTCATTACTTCTCCTATCCATTCTTGTTACTCTGCAGCATCTTCGCAGTCATTCCATCTCTGTTGCTACTATCTTACTGCTGTTTTTCTTGTTTATGATCCAATTTTCAGCCCCATATGTCATAATACTTCGCACTAATGTTTTATAAATCTGCGTTTTTGTCTTCATATTTAGGTGTCTATCCCACCATACTGAGTTAAGTTGTCGGATTGCTGTTCTTGTTTGTCCTAATCTTTGTGTAATTTCTTCCTCTGTTGTTGCCTTTTTCGTGATTATAAACCCCAGGTATTTGAATTTATCCTTTCCTTTGATTGTTACGTTGTCATCAATCTGTAGATCTTCTATGTCTTCTTCACTTGTAGATAGGTACTCTGTTTTCGCGAGGTTAATATCTAGGCCAGCCTTGGTATATTTTTCTTGTAGTTTCTTGGTCTTATGCAATCACTACCTGATCGTCTGCAAAGCTTAACGTATATAGGTATTCGTTCTGTACCGGTACTCCCATGCCTTCGCATTTTCTTTTCCATGTAGTCAAGGCTTTTTCTAAGTATATTTTGAATAGGGTTGGAGATGTGGAACAACCCTGCAGGAGCCCTTTTGTTGTGGTGAAGTCTCCTATGATTCTTGTTCCCATTTTAATGGACACTTTATTTTCTTTATACAGAGCTTTTGTTGCATATGTACATAGATACGTTCAATTGCCAATTATTTGAACTGGTAGACCGTTTATACTCGTTACTCCTCAATTTTAGACTCGTGACATGCTCTCATTAATCTCACTAATAGAAGCCATTGTAGCTATTTACTGGTAGAACCGCATTATCTATATATCATAACGTTAATAGGAACACAGTAGATTTTGATTCTAAATAGATTATCCTGTAGTGCCTAGTCAAAAATGTTTTTGGGGTACATTTAAATATGAGCACAGATAAAATGCATCTCTGTTTGATTCTCCTTATATCAACTGCTTTCGAAACTCCACGATCAAACCGAATTGTCCCCGGTATAAGTTAGCAATAATTCTTTTATCTTCCTAGTAGATATATGCCACTTTCAGTAGTTCTTTCGTTCTGCAGTGTCTATGTCAAAGGGCTTCTGGAAATATGGACAGTGTAGAAAAATATCTTCATTGACGTCTCGGTGTGATTATACTAGAACTTACGGTTGAATATAATCTCTCTCGTTCCCAATCCATTTCTAAATCCGAACTGGTTACTACTTATCTTTTCTTCCAGTTTTTTTTATAAATACTCTTATTAATCACCCTCAGAATTACTTTCTTTTCGTTCATTTTTTGCCAAAGGATAAAGGTGAACCCCAGCCAATCGATTGAAATTATGCCAGTGATATACATTGAACTAAACACTAGAATGAATAAAAGAATTGAAATGAATCTGGAAAAAATGTACCGATTTAATGAGTTAATATAATATAATCAACAGCCTGATGGAAAAATTGTTGTAGATGGCTTGTCGTCCTTCATAAAAAAACTCAAGAAATAGTATCTTGTGTACTTTGATAATGAGAAGAATAAGGTTGTTAATTTTAGATAAAGTGTGATAAATAAATAATGTTTAATTTGTCTTTCAGGTTCTTCTTGAAGCTGGTGCGAATTCGGATCAAGCGGATGTAGATGGCTGGACACCACTTAGAGCAGCAGCTTGGGGTGGCCACACAGAGGTAAATGATGACTATCTAAAACATAAATATCTTGTTTATTTATTTAATTTTCTGTAGAATATATGGTAAATATCAATATTCTTTTTAGGTAGTGGAATTACTCGTAAAGCATGGCTGTGTCCTCGACAGTGTCGATGCAGAAAATCGCACAGCGCTCCGAGCAGCTGCGTGGTCAGGTCACGAAGAAATCGTCAAAATTCTCCTCCAGAACGGCGCCAGCGTTAATTTGACAGACCACGAAGGTCGAACGGCATTGATAGCTGCCGCTTACATGGGCCACGCAGAGATTGTGGAACATCTGTTGAATTTCGGTGCTGACATTAACCATGCCGATGCAGACGGGCGGACTGCATTGTCTGTTGCAGCTCTGTGTGCTCCACGAACGCCTGGGGCCAGCGTTGTTGCTACCTTGTTGGAAAGGGGTGCTACGGTTGACCATAGGGATAAAGAAGGTATGACACCGTTGCTGGTTGCTTCATTTGAGGGGCACAGGTATGTACAATATTATTTGTAATTTTCTAACCTTACAAATATTCCTTGTTCTTTTCATTTCCTTTGACCTACTGTAATAGTAAACTTTTAACTTTTTCCATTAATTATTTGAAGTAGTAGCTTGTTTTTAACTTTATTTTTAATATAACTTTAAATATATAAGTATATATTTCCAACAAGATATTTTTCAAAAAAATATCAGTATCACTTTCAAATAAGATCAGATAAAATTTAATTTTCATTACAATCAATTCTGGCTTAATCCCATACAAACGTAATATTCATCAGTTTCAGAAATAGTACCATTATCCATTAAAGGTACCTATAAAAGTACAAGTTTTAAATAAAACTAGCACACATCTTATCATGAGATGATGAACATATAGTACTGTTATCTTAAATTACGTAGGCATATTTTTATATGTTCTGTATTGCGATTTCGTGGAACTTTTTCCTGAATCATCAATTACACATAACTGTATTTGGAATATCTGGTTCTTGCAGATTTCTTATTGGCGTATGGACAAAACCACGCAGTGGCGTTTTATTAAAATATTATATTTATATAGAATTAAGGCACAATTGATTGTCATGAAAATTACATTTTTACTAATGCTCCTCGACTGTCCAATATAGGTAGACAGAAAACTTTTGTGGAAAGATCATATTCAACATATCAATAAAAAAACCGAAAAATCTATGAATATCCTAAGAGCTTTCTGTAAAACAAACTGGGGTGCAGATCCCAACATTAGTTTAATGTTTTATCGATCAATGATACGACCAGTTTTCGATTATAGCTGTCACTTGTATGGAAACGCATCGAACACCCATTTAACAAAAATTGAGGTACAGAAAAATAAGTGCCTACGCTTGTGCCTTGGGTATCTGAAATCTACACCAATTAATGTAATGGAAATTGAAGCTGTTGAACCGCCATTGAATTTACGGAGGCAGTATCTTACCGACAAATATATAGCTCGTACCATTAGCAGAGACCAAGTATTTCTCAAAGATATACACAATCTGGCTGTTTTAGATTTGACTAAAAGGTATTGGTTTAAGAAAAAATCTCCACTCGTGGCGGTAAGCTATAGAAATATGTCTAAATTCAAAGAGGTACTTTATAAGGGTCATCTTCCACCAGTTTATACTGAAAAGCCTCATGTACTGTTCTCAATAAAAATCAAGACAGAATTTCTCAATGATGTCCAAGGCCCCATGTTTAACGCAGAAATTCAGAAGAGATGGCCTAATTATTATTATATGTTTACTGATGGTTCAAAAAAGGAAATATCACTGCTTGTGCAGTATACCAACAGAATTCTGGACTACAGCATAAATATAAGTTACCTAATGAAGCCACCATCTACACATCCGAAATGCTGGGTTTAAAGTTTGCTCTTTCTCACGCTTTGATAAAGGAAATGGAGAACTGTGTAATATTTACAGACAGTAAAAGTGCAGTAGAAAGATTATGTGTAACAAATAAATCCAAGAAATTGACTAATCTTGAAATAGAGATTTTAAAATTGTACTACGAGGTATCAAAGCTCGGAGGAGAAGTTATTATCGCATGGATCAAAGGCCATTCTGGGATAAAGGGTAATATAATTGCAGATGATTTGGCAAAAGAAGCATTATCAAGCGGAGAAACCATATTCTACCGGTGTCAGATATAGATGTATATAATAAACATCGGCTCAAATTAAAATGTCAAGCCAATTATACGAGTCCGAAAGTTAGTCATCCTTTAAATATTGGCAACCCACACTTCTTAAAAAAAGGTGGTTTCATTCAGAGTCCAACAGAAGTTTTATTAAAACTATTAATAGGCTAAGGTCAAATCATGCTCTAACACCTTCAAGAATGTACAAAATTAATTTAGCAGACACTCCAAACTGTACTTGTGGTAAATATATAGAATGTGTAAACCAACAAGGAAATATTACATGTTTATATGAAAACTTACGAAAACTAAATGCCTGTTTCCCATTTCACATAAATGAATTAAATTTCTCTGGAAACGTAGAAATCTTTAATTGTATTTATCAGTTAATAAGAAATTGTAAATATAAACTTTAAGCAATTTGCGAACATACCAATCATGTAATAAACCGTTTAAAACCAAAAAACAATAAAAAAAAATATAAAAAAAAACAAACAAAAAATTTAAAACAAAATTATTACAAAAGATGACCAAAACAAAATAAAAAATATATATACACATTACATACAATATCAAAAAGTAATAAAAGGAAATAAAATAAAAAAACCTTTTTAACCTTTGTGAAAACACAGCCAGTACAATGAAAATTAAAAATGAAATTGAATGAATTGAACAATGAAAACATTTTGAGATACTATCAATCTGTTGCAATATTAGAATCTTCTGACAGCTCACAAAGAGTCATGAAGAATCTTTGAAATACGTGTTCTTAGTTCGCGTTATAAGATACTCTTATAGGTCTGCCCAAGTAAGTGACTTTTTAAGTACGCAAAATATTGAATAGATCATCCACAGGTCTACCCTGACTTGCCACCAGATGACTTCTTATTACTGGTAATCAAAACAAATTGTGGTATCAATATTTTCAAACGCATAGGGAAGTTGTTGATACTATGAAAACACCTCTTTTGGAACTATGTACTTTAAAATGAATCCATATTAGATGACAAACATTTGTTGTTGCTTATCAGTTCAAAATTTAAATATAAATCTAAATAGAAAACCTTTCTATGCAACTTAAAAACCCTATCTTCTTTTTAGGGATGTGTGTGAACTTCTTCTGGAAAATGAAGCTGACGTAGATCACTGTGACCATGGAGGTAGAAGTCCTTTGTGGGCAGCGGCTAGTATGGGGCATGCACCAGTCGTAGCTCTTCTGTTATTCTGGGGCTGCTGTATAGATTCCATGGACTCTGAAGGTCGGACTGTATTGTCAGTTGCTGCAGCACAAGGTAAGGTGAAATTTTAATTTAATTAAAGTAATTTTTGTGTATAAGTTGATCTGATCGTCTGAAAATAGAAGAAATATAAGTGAGAAATATGTTTAAATACAATATTTTGCAGAGTTGATAATATTTCTCCAATGGCTAATACATTGACCTTAATAATTAAATATAGCGAATCCGACACATTATATGCCCAATCTATAAAAAAGGGGATAGACTGAAATGTCTTAAGGCCACGGATAAGGTGGGAGGATGAAGTGGTAGCGGACGCTCAAAATTTGTAGAAAGGAAAACTTGGAGAACAGCAGCGCGGGACCAGCAATGTTATAAGCATAGTTTGGATGATGCCAAGGATCGATTTGGGCTGCAGCGCCTTTTGATGAGAGACTGTAAAATCGATGATGCCGTATGCATTAGAAACTAGAACCGACACAGAGAAGAAACATTGTATCTATTGGAGACGGCGATGAAAATGCTGAGAGAAATTACACAAAATACGCCGCAGATCGAATAAGAAGAGATTAGTACTGGAACAGCCTAAATAATAATTACTGCTTACATGTATACTGATGGCAAAAAAATGCAACACCTAAAAGAACAAATATTTTTTTAAATATTTATTTATGGAAGTATACAAAATTCTTAATATTTGATAACATAAACAAAAAATTAACAATGGATGGCTCTTCTGTAATTTTCTATACACTCAGTTACTCTGTGGGGCATTGATCGAATTAAGTGGTCATCGTAGCGGAATATTCATCCAGATTCTTCTTATGGCATGCCACAGGTCTTCTAAGTTTGCTGAAAGACGTGACAATCGATTTAGGTTTCGACCTACCATATCCCACACATGTTCGATGGGTGACAAATCAGCTGATCTTGATGGCCACTCCAAAGTCTCTATACCAGATTCTTTTATGAATTCCATGGTTTCACGGGCAATATGACGTGTTTCGTTATCCTGTTGAAAGATCGCATTTCGAATGGTTTGTAGGTAGGGATGTAAAACCGGTTGCAGTACTTCACCAATATATCGTCGAGCTGCCATAGTGCCGTTAATAGGAACTAGATGTAATCTGCTCCCCAAACATATAGCAGCTCATACCATAATGCTTGGTTGTCTTGCTGTATGGCGTTTAACAGCCAAGTCTATATTTCGTCTCTCACCTCGAAAACGTCCTACCCTAATCCGCCCATCAAAGCCACCCACAGAACCGTAATAACCGTATAAAATTTCAAAAATAACTAGTTTTTTATTACAGGTTGTGTTGAAGTCGTCAGACAACTGCTGGACAGAGGTTTAGACGAACAACATCGTGACAATTCAGGATGGACGCCACTACATTATGCTGCCTTCGAAGGTACGTAAACAACGAGGAAACAGAGTTAAAAACTTAGTATTAAGCATTAATTCACAATATTTAACGAATTATTTTCTTCATTTGAGTACAGCTTGTCTAAGCTCTCTTTCATAATCTAATCCTGATATACGATTCTGCAAGATTCTTAAACATATCTGGTTGTCAGTAATACCACCCCTTCATTTGATTTAAAAAAAAAACTCGGAGAGAGCTAAATTTGGCAGAAATTCTAACAATTAATTCATATTGCAAATTCTTCGATTTTTTTAGTACAAAAACGGCTTTTGAATAGGTGCATTGTTCAGACGAAAAAGTGGGAAGCGTTCTTTTACTAACCAGGCTATTTCTATACTTATTTCATTTAGCTGGTCAAGAAGATGTTCTAGGATCTCCCACTACTTAATTTACTCAACTGTTGATTATTAATTGAAAAAATCCGTTTGAAATATCAAACACATTTGGTAGAATATTTGAAGCCGATGTTATAGCAATTGCTTTCTTCAGTACTGAGCCGGTGTTTCTTGGGATGTTCTTGTGAATTAAATACATCCGTCATAACAAATCGGTTGAAGTCTTCTTTAAAACAGTTTTTTCGTTTTTTGTGTATAATGTTCTGTGATGCTTTTTATAATACGTAATGTTTTCTTCTAAGGTGCCTAAAGTATTAGTTTAATCACATACACCTTTCATGGTCGATTATTTAGAACCACATTGTGTATCTTCTCGATAATTTCTTCTCTAGCTTCTTCTTGAACCCTTTTACGGAGAATATCTATTTCTTTACTGTTAGTAATGAAGGTATATACTATTCCACCAATTTTATATCAATTTCTGTTGGCAATAAATCAACAAAAATTATTATTTACGTGATACATCAACTTATTTTTCATCAAATGTTCCAGTATAATAAAACAGTAACTAAGATATTGTTATAAATGGATGTCCGAAAACTTTTCAACTAACCTTCTTATTAATTATCAATATTCTTCGGTGAAAGATATTCGAACATCACCCATACATCTTTATTTTATTTTATTTTTAAAGTTAATTTTAAATAAAAATGCTTTATTTCAGGGCATCTTGATGTATGCGAAGCATTACTAGAAGCAGGAGCGAGAGTAGACGAGACTGATAATGAAGGAAAGGCCCCATTGGCCCTGGCTGCACAAGGAGGTCATACGGTTTTAGTCAATTTATTTATAGATAAATATAACGCACCAGTAGATCAAAGGCCTCACGACGGAAAAACTGCTTTAAGGTAAGGGTCTCGAAATCATTTGGCTTTTTGCTTTTTGCTTTTTTACTTGATTCCATGGCAAAAACTTATTAAAGTCATAATCTTGCAATTGCGTTATTCTCGTTACTGCTTTTAGTTCTTTTGTTACTTAACATATTTGTTTTTCCAAGTATCCATTTTATGATCAGATAATTGTTTCAGGATTAATGCTCTGATCCCATTTTGTTCCACGTTTTATTTGCTAGGAGATTACCTTATATATTTTTGTTTGATTTTAGCTGCTAAAAGCTGTTTTATTGTCATTGGAAACATTGGCAAACACAGTATGGCTATGATATTTATATTTTTTTCTGTATTTCATTCAAACACTATGAAATAAGTTTTATTTCTTTAACATGCTATTTAGAAACTCTTTCCGGTTTCTTTAATTTTTACAGAATCGATATTTTGAAATCGCATTTAGTTCCTTGGGGTAAATATCGTGATCCTTTTGATTCAATTATGTACTAAAAAGTATTTCAAGTTGTGTTATTTTTAAAGCGACAAATTTTGTGGTTATGTTACGTTGAGAGTGACATTCAATATTAACACAAACCATAGACATACAAATTCAAATATACTGATACAAAGCAGTCCCTTATCTCTTTCTAATCGGCCGGGTTTAGCGACCACGATAAAGGTTTTAGAAAATATATATATATATATATATATATATATATATATATATATATATATATATATTTTCATTTGACCCAATCAATTCTATCAGTATAGTATATTACAGCCACAATAATGACTTATCATTTACATGCGGCGAATATAGGCAACACACAACATACATGTGTGGAGAGGTACTTAATAATTTAGAAATTGACAAAAATTGCTAACAATAACTGTTTATAAAATGTTATTGTTAACATTACATTAGTCACTGACAATGACAATAGATACTGATAATGATATATGGCAGATAATTGACAGC
Organism: Diabrotica undecimpunctata; assembly: GCF_040954645.1. Classification (NCBI taxonomy): domain Eukaryota; kingdom Metazoa; phylum Arthropoda; class Insecta; order Coleoptera; family Chrysomelidae; genus Diabrotica; species Diabrotica undecimpunctata. The sequence goes on from NW_027312017.1 coordinate 16,577, forward strand.
GATATTTGTTATTATATATATATATATATATATATATATATATATATATATATATATATATATATATATATATATATATATATGTTTATATATATATGTTTATATATATATATATATATATATATATATATATATATATATATATATATATATATATATGTTTAGAGGTTTTCTGTTATAGTCGATTCACTGAGCTTGGGAAATTTTTGACATGATCATTGTCGGAAAAATACAACATAAAAATTCCTACCGTTCCTTATTAATTGTTGAAATAAACTTAAGGTTGCATACTTTTTATATAACCTAACCTCGAAGATTGAATACACATTTTATCTGTTTTTAGGTTGGCGGCTTTGGAAGGCCATTACGATATAGTGCAAATATTGGTATCCAATGCAGCAGATATTGATTCAAAAGATGCCGATGGTAGAAGTACTTTATATGTATTAGCGTTGGATAATAGACTGGCGATGTCCAAATATTTCTTGCAACAAGGAGCAGATGTAGAAACTAGAGATTTGGAGGTTTGTATATGTTTTTTTTATAAATAAAATAAATATAACAATAAAATGTTTATCAACATTAACAACCTGATAAAAATTATATTTTTTTAATAAAGAAAAATTAATTAATTACTAACGACAATTTTATAGCAGACTAAAGCATAATAATGAACAAACGCTAATTTGACGGTTCGTATTTAACATTAGATACATGTTGAGAATAGCTAAATAAAATATCTGATAAATGTTGACCCTAGCGTACTATACAATGTTAAAGAAATTAAAAATACGTTTTAAGATGTTTAATTTTGTGAAGCGAAGCTCTTTTCAAAGCTCTACAAGAATGCTTTCTAGGCAGCGTCGCGAAATAGCGGTTCTTCATATCGATTTATTACTCTCGATCAATTCGTTTCTTGTCATCATATATTTACTTTAAGTAGGTTTAAATAATTAAAAACTGCATGAAAAGTAACAAAATACAGATATTTAATGAGAAGTAAAAAATTAAAAGAATATTTATCAATAAAAGATTCGATTTTTCTTTTAAAAATTGAGATTATTATCCTTATGCGCGCCAATGATGAATATAAAATTCTTAATTGTACGTCAAAAAATGCTCAATAACTACGCCCTAATCCGGTTTCAGAGCAATAAATAAATCATTAGGTTTTAAGAAAAATTTCAACATCCCCTATCTCGGAAAACGAAGCATTTATATATAGGAAACTATCATGCTTTCATGCAGAATCACCCCTTAAATTTTCTCGCACTTCATTACTAACACCCTGTATATTATTCAAATAAATATTATTCAGTTGGCCTAAAAACCGACACTTTGTAAGTGTTAAGAAATAGTGAAACTCAGGCATCACATAACAAGAAATTGTAAGTTGCCTAAATTTGGCGCAACAGGGTGATATACGATAAAAGTCCGCCTTCAATTTTAGTTTTCAAGTTTTTTTTATAAAGTCAGTCTGTATTATTTTCAACAAACAGCTTATGCGATAAAAGATTTCATTTCATTTTAAAAGATTTTGTGTCTTTTAATTTGTATTAACTGCCCTAGCTACGTTAAAATATTGTTGAATTTTCAATTTATTAGTAGAGAAGACTACAAGAAGAGCAGAATCAAAATTTTCGACTGTATTTACATTTATTTATAATAATTAATATATTGTTTGTAGGGTCGTACTCCATTACATGTGTCTTCGTGGCAAGGGCACACGGAAATGGTGACTCTGTTGCTTACTTACGGTAAAGCACAAGTAGATGCTTGCGACTTAGAAAATAGAACTGCTCTACATTCGGCGAGTTGGCAGGGGCATAGCGATATTGTAAAAATGCTTCTAGAACACGGAGCCATGCCCGACCATACTTGTAACCAAGGAGCTACAGCCTTAGGTGAGTGGCATTAATCATATTTTGCTTTTAAAGTACTACAAAATGTTTTAAGAAACTTTTTTCAATACAGAAATATTTTTCCTGGGTAGTTTTAACTGTTTAGTTAAAGTATTCTGTCAGGCTTCTTTAATTCTTCTCCATTTTAATGGATATGTATATATGATAGCGTTGGTGGTATAATACAGAGTTGTGTTACGCCGTTAATAGAAAAAAAATTAGAAAACCGTAGAATACGCCTTTTACCTTTTGTATGGTTCTGAAACTATTATCTTGTGGCATTTCTATATTATGTACCATATTTAATGAGAACAAATCACTATTTTGTGATTTATTTCCATTAAATATAGTAAATTGCAACAAAAAGAGAAGCATTGGCAGCTGAAAATCACGTAACCATCGGAACTGAGAAGTAGAAAACATAAAACTATATCAGCTTAGGTCCACTGACCTTTTTGGAGTTTTAGTTTGACAGTTCTGACAATATTAAGTGATTTTCAGTTGCAATAAATTGGTTAAATTGCTTAATTCTTTTATGTGGAATAAGTTAATAAGTTAAGAAAGTTTAACAAACCATTACAGTATTAAATGGTGACTTTTTTTATTGAAGAATGAAGTCGGTCAGATAGCCAAGCGGGCTGGGCGGCCGGTTCTCATTCGCTTCACTGCGAGTGGTTCAGTGGATATGAGTTCGATCCCCAGCTCGGTGTACAGAAAACAAAACGGCCAACGCAGCAGTTTAAAATTCTAAATGAATCTGCGGCTTAGACTAGAATATGCTGGTGTCTGATCGACCTCTGGTGGAGCAGTACGGCAAGAGATAAGGGCTTGCGGCTCGGTGATACTACTCCATAGATCCTTACCGGAAGGGCGTACCGCCTAAAATACCGGTGTATATATATATATATATATATATATATATATATATATATATATATATATATATATATATATATATATATATGAAGTTTTTATTTAAAAAATGTATTTATTTCGCAGTGTATACCCTTTGGTTCAATACACTTTTATCCAGCGTTTCTCTAATAAACGGATTCTGGCCTCAAAGTGTAAGATTGTGAAAGGCTTCCAAAATATCCATCCATCACTCTCTTGTCTCTTTTATTGGACGAAACTGTTTTGCGTTCCAAATTTCTTAAGATTTACAAATATATCAAACTTAGAAGGTACCAAATCTAACGAATGGAAATGATATTCTAACAATTTATACTTAGGACTGCTCAATTTTACATTGCTTCTTCTTCTTGTGTCATTCCTATCGGAGATTGGAAATCATCAAGGCTGACCTTGTTTAAAGCTGACCTAAAGAGTTCATTGGCGGTACAGCCAAACCACTCTCTCAAATTACGCAACCATGACATTCTTCTACGGAATGGATTCCGTTTTCCTTCTATTTTTCCTTGCATTATATTTTGAAGTAATGCTTATGTCCTCTCATCAGGTGACCCAAATATTCGAGTTTTCTTCGTTTGATCGTTGACAAAATTTCTGGGTCTTCCTATCCTTCGCATTACTTCAAAGTTTGTGACTCTTTCAACCCTACTTATCTTCATCATTCGACGGTAGCACCACATCTCGAAACTTTGAATATTTTTTATGTTGTTCTGTTTGAGAGTCCAGGCCTCTACACCGTATAATAGCGTGTTAAATACGTAGCCCCTTAGCATGCTTAATCTTAGAGGGATGCTTATATCTCTATTGCAAAAGAATTTCCTCATCTTTATGAAGGTGGCCCTGGCAATTTCGATACGTCTTTTTATTTCATTTAGACCATATACTTGGCCATATACTATTTGCATTGCTAATGCATGTTATGTATGGTCGCAACTGCTATATGGGTAGAAACTTGGACTCTAAAAGCCCAATCCGTAAAAAAATTGGAGGCATTCCAAATGTGGCTATATAAGCGTATTCTTAAAATTCCTTGGACTGCAAAAGTCTAAAATGAAGAAGTGTTAAGACGAATTGGACATGGCAGAAAACTTATAAACACAATTAAAATAAGTAAAACATTGTATGTGGGCCACATTCTTCGATACGATAAATACGTCATCATGCAAGGAAGAGTAGAAGGAAAAAGACGAAATCTTGGCTGACGAGTATCAGACATTGGACTAACCGCAGTGTTGAACAGATATTTTACGTTGCAAAAGATAGGGAAGCGTTGAAAGAAGTGATCGCCAAACTTCGTCAGAAGACGAAGATTGCAATAAGAAGATTGCATGCTTTAGACAACATTGTTCTGGTTGAAGAAAAATTAATTGTTTGACCCTTTGACACGTAGTCAGTTAAAAGACTATCTGCGAATTACCAAAAGTCCATAAACTCCTAGAGGATACATTTGTCTTTACATCTACCTATTGCTTGAGCTGTTGTGACTCAAGTACAAAATGTTTCATACATTAATATGTTAGCTTAGAAAATTGGGATTACTCTTCTTAAAACAGTACAAATTATACTTTCTTACACTGTGGTCTCTTACAGCCTTAGCTAATTATTCGTACATATATGAAGTTCGTCAACGTAACAGGAAGTAATTTCATTTATTGCAATGTCATTTATGGACTCAGCCAAAAACTGATCACGTTGACCTCTTAGTTTGACTATTTAAATTCCATGTAAAAGCAAGAATTCCAGAAATAATAATGCAAACGGTATTTTTTGTAGGCATAGCAGCTCAAGAGGGCCACGAACTGTGCGTAGTAGCGTTATTAGAACACGGAGCGGATCCAAACCATTCAGACGCTTGTGGACGAAATGCCTTAAGGGTGGCTGCCAAATCCGGCCATAGGGGAGTTGTAAGACTGTTGGAGGAGTACAATGCTAGATCACACAAAGTGGCGCATACTAGTAGTAGCGCCAATTCAATTACCTCAGGTAAGATATAAAGATTTGAATAGTTTTTCCACTTTTCCAGCTTCATTTTCTGTTGTTTTTACATTACTTATGTACTAATGTAAGTAAAATTCGATCAATTTTGTTTTTTACTCAGTGTTGAACATCATTATTTCAATTTAATCTTAAAAAACCTTGAACAAATTGATGTTTTTAACCTAAAAAGAGTTATAAAAATTTAATGTATAAAAATATCTGTCACGTCATTCAGCATGGTGACTAAACTACCAACAAGCCGTATAAAAAAGTGAATTAATAGCCTTCTCTAATTGCAATGTCTTCGATGGCTCTATATTAAAAATCTTATCTTGGATTTTGCAAATTTGTTTCTAAATATAGTGATTTTTTAGCTTCCACTGCAGAAACCAAACCATCTTGTGCCATTCTTTATCCTTCCGGAAGTACAGGTGATTGGTCTGATCAACAGAGGCGGTCGATGGTGTCGCTAGGTAATCACAGTTCCAATTCTAAATCTAGTTCCAATCTAACCGGTTCCAGCCAGTCCAGTAGGCATGGAGATAGGCAAAGGGAGAATGTGCAAAATATTCAGGTATGCTTTTAGTTATGTTTAGTATAGGTAGCTCTATAATTAAGAAAAAATAAATAAGTTTTTCATTATTATTTTGTACTCATTACATCATTTTTTTTAAATCTTCAATTCACCTCCTATGTCTTACTCATTTCTTGTTAGAGTAAGTCTAGGCTGTAGCAGCCGGTATTTTGTATACATTATTTTCGAGTTTATAATATGCAACTGCGACCTACATTATCAAAGGTGATGTTGCAACGATTATAACTAACTCATCAGTGAGCAAAAGAAGGTACCGACCATTACCTTTTTAATTCTGAATAATCCATTCCAGACGATGGCCTATAAACCCTTAAAACAATATATTATGACAAAATCCTTGTGTTAATTTATTTAAAATGTTGTTCCTTAAGTATCTACTGTTTTATTTATTGCAGCCCATGTCGTTCACGCAGCAACTTCAGCAGTGTACGAGAGGCGGCAAAACGAGACCCCTAAGTAAGTTGTTGTCGCCTCTCCAAAGCGAACCACAAAGCCCTATATACGCATCACCTCCCTTAAGTCCAGTGAACGATCCCCCTAACGTGTTTGGTAAGTAACTCTAATTGATATTCAATATAATAATGAAAGTATTCCAACTATAAGAATTAGGGATTTGTGCGGGTACCTGAAGACAGCTAATTTAAAGAGGTAAAGCTGATTGATGGAGTACGTAATAACAATTTAGGAAGTACCTAAAGGAAAATTATTTATTTACAAATCACCTAGACACGGATGACTGATTTACAAAATTGTTAGAGGCGTATATATGGTTTAGAAAGTATCAACCTTGGAGATAAGTAGAAGAAAGTACTCAAGAATGATGTAGCAACTATCTAGTGTCGCGCCAATGATATAAAAGATAACTATAGAAAGTACCTATATAAATATATGATTAAGGAAGTATTTAGATACTGATTCATAAGTTATCTACAGAGGTAGTAACTTATCAGGAAATAGCTTGAAGTTTAGTAATTTAGGGAATATCTACATATATACGACAACCTCTGGTACTTGTTTTATTAGCCATACATCTCTAGTGGGTAATTTAAGAAATATTTTATGATTTTTTATAATAATAGACCATAATTCCTCATTGTGGTGTGTTCCAGATTCCTTTTTAGGCGCTATGAATATCTATCAACCAGTTCTTAGGCACAATAATTTTGCGAAAGCTCCCGACACTCATTTTGCCCGTGATACTCACATGAGAATCATCCTGGGCAACACCAGTGGGTCGCCTTTTAGCAAAGATAAGAAGTCAGAAACTGCACAGGATACTCAGAATTCCAAATCAAGGTAATCAAAATTTTTGTACATACACTCGCGATCATAAAATCCGGGTCACCTTCAAAATCACCGATATTTCATTTTTAACGAGCTTTATCGTAAATAATAATAACACAAATACAAACTAATGCATGTTTCTGGGAATTGTTGTTGGCTTAGCGGTTTCCTTTGCAACAAAGAATTTCAATAGTGCCGATTTCGCGGGAAAGCGCACACTTCCCAAAATGAACGGTACCTGTAACTGCCGCTTGTTTCAAATGTCTCATTTGTGCTTCGACTTTGCTCTGCTATGTTCAAACGCAACGAACAAACGTTTATTATTGACACCATTAGTGTTTATTAGTACCATTATTAGTGTTTATTATTGTTTATTTTTTGCCAAAATTACCCTTGACTGTCGTTGAAACGACACAAATTGTTGCGCTTGTGAAAGACGGTCACACTCAACGGCAAGTCGCAAGAACTGTTGGCGTAAGCCTTTCTTCGGTTCAACGAGTCCTTCAACGCTTTCAGGAGAAGGGTTTGCTATCCAGACGACCTGGCTCTGGACGAAGAAGAATGACCACGGTACGAGATGACCGTTTTCTTGTGTTTCAGGCTTTACGAAAACGGACCTCAACTGCAATTATGCATCGAAATCGTCTACAGGAAGTACGAAATCGCAATGTTAGCGCTGCAGCAGTCAGGAGAAGACTTCGTTCTTTTGGACTATCATCTCGGGTAACGGCTACAGGACCGCCACTTCGCCTGGCGCATCGAGTTGCATGACAAGCTTTTGCTCGACAATACGCGCATTGGGGAATTAACGATTGGAGCAAAGAGTTATTCTCAGATGAATCCCGTTTCGGCCTAACTGGATCCGATGGACGTGTAAGAGTTTGGAGAAGAACCGGTGAATGATTTTCACAAGCTTGCATTGCTCCAAGAATGCCATTTGGTGGAGGCTCGGTCATGGCTTGGGGAGGTGTATCTTCCGACTTCCGCACAGAATTATCCATCATCGAAAATGGGTCCTTAACTGCACGAAGGGACATTACGGAGATTCTGGAAGAACAAGTTATGCATACCATGACAAGGCTTGGAGAAAACACACGGTTTTTATGCAGAAAAACGCTCGAACGCACGTTGCCACGATCAGTATGCAATACTTGGACGAGGTTGGAATTATGAGGTTACCCTGGCCAGCTAGGTCTCCGGACCTGAATCCTATCGAACATGGAACATCTGCGACGATTTGAAAAAACGTATTCAATCCCTAACATCTCCTCCTAACAACGGACAGAAGCTTAAGGATCTGTTAGTGAGAGAGTGGAATAACATACCACAACATGTAATCTAGAGAAAAATTGAGAGTATGCCCCGTCGTCTGCAAGAGGTCATTAGAGCAAGTGGAGGCAATACACGATATTAGTCATTGAAATTTCACTGACATTTTACCACGTTCTGTATTTTCCATTTTTTTCGTATGCCTGTTTTATCAACAATTTGGTTTGTTTTCTGCTTTTTCAATAAAAACAATAAAAAACCGTTTTTTTTTTATTTCAAAACAAACCTTGATGACAAATAAAAAATACTTTAGCATAAAAAAAAGGGTATTACTGCACCAGAGGCAAAGATATTCCAGAAACTTAAAATTTTCAAGGTGACCCGGATTTTATGATCGCGAGTGTATATATTACGTTAATAGGTGTGCCGACGTCTTGAGGTTCCTAATCTCCATTCTTTCCTATTTGGGATTTTTAATGAGCGTCACCATTTCAAAATGTTACAGAACAAAGAGGCATGACCACATAGTAACGAGACTTGGCTCACACTGATGCACATTATAGAGGTAACTGGCGCTCACGAAATCGCGGCAGTGGGAGATCGGAGCAATCGTTTTTTACTTTATGGACGACCAAGTATATCCCATACTTCTCTTATTACAGCAAGTTTGTCCTGGTTTTTACAAACATCTTATTTTATCATCAAATCGAATATACACTGATGGTTCTTTAAATCTGTTTCTTGAGATAGCAGCGGTAAAAAAAGAAGCGTCGAGTAGAAGTATCAGAAGACCAAGTGCTTTTACTTTTTTTTCTGCCTCTAAGTGCGCCTGCTTTTAAACATATTCCCCTAAAACAATATAGTTCATCATTGTCAATTGTTTTACTCGTTTTTTTTTTCGGTTCTCTGGATGTTCTTTGCTTCATTTTTCATAATTTATAGAAGCTTCTTCATTAATATGAATACAAATAATATCGTTTATATTAAAAAATTTAAAAGATGTATCATATAACTAGCATTTTCGCCATAATGCGTGAATTCGGCACGTGCAGTTAAAATATGTCTTCTTCGTCTGTTACTGCTTGTTGCAATGGGTCGACTTTCCCACTCAATAACTGATGTCGCGGTGTATTTTGTACCTACTAAACAATCTTTCAATTCTGTGCTCACAAGTTCTGCATCAGATTCATTTTTGCTGCTAATTTATAAAGGATCCTCTTCAGACGTAGTCTCCAAGATAATGTCTTGAAAGTCGCCATTCGGCTTTTGATCACTCTCGTACTCGATTTCACAATCAGATTCATCATCACAATTCAAGGTATTGAATCCCAATCAGGATCCTTAGCAGACCTCACTTACCTAAGTAATAAAATCTTTGAACCGGTCGCACCTAAAGGTCTGGCCACACTGAAATAATCCAAGATTCGTGGCCTTTCACACACAACTAAAATAATATTGCCAGCAGCTTCAAATAATCATAATATCTTACGACTAACAGGTCTGGGGTCAGACTCTTAAGAAACTTAACACGCTCAGCCCCGACTGGCATCAATTTGATGCCTCACTAAACCGTACTTTTGGGACAGTGAGGAATCACTCTGCTGGCTCACTTCAGTTTTTTAGTACGGACACCATATCATGGACTGCAGCCCACGTAGCAATATAAATTATATTGTTGTAAAGGTCAAAAAAGTGATTTCAGGTGGTAATAAACTGGTCTTAATACAAGAACAATACGAAGGTCTCGTTGCTCATTATCGGAGCGTCATTGGAGTGATTTATAAATGACTCAAATTCGTTAAAATGTATCAAATCATTACTCAAACTAATCTATTAATATTAGCATGCTTACTTATATAAAGCAGAAAAAAATAGTCGATAAAATAAAATTGTAAAAATAATAAACTTCAAGAAAACTGTATTCATGGCTGTTAAAAATGGATATATACAGACAACAATAAACTAATACCTAAATAAATTGTGGCCATTGTGTGTATGTGATTAATGTGATGATGCCTCGACAATTTTTTGTGATAATTCAATTGTCAATGTTTTTTGAAAATTAATTATAAATGAGCACAACTCCAGAGCAAAACTTTTCTTTTCGAGAGTTGTTTTAATTATATTTACTATTCTGTGGCATTGTTGAGTGTTCACGTCTAAATCCGAAATAATTTCGTTTATGGGAACAACTTGCTCGATTTTATGTAATAGTAGCCTTTCTAATACTTTCGACAAGGTTGGGAGTAGGCTTATAGGGCGATAGGAATTTGCTTGCCTTGCGGGCTTACCAGGTTTCGGAATCATAGTAGCTTGAGCAAATTTCCATTGTATTGGAAAGTATCGAAGACGTAGTATGCTCTTGTATATTATTGTTAATAACACCACTGCTTTTCTCGGTAGCTTCTGAAGTAATTCTCCTGTTATCAAATCATAGTCAGGAGTTTTCTTAGGTTTTAGCATTTTTATTTGTTGTCGAACCGGTGTCGGAGTAAATGTTGTCAGAGGAAGAGATAGATGACATGGAGTTTCGAGGTATATTCTTATATCATCATCTTCATCATTATTAGTATCTGGTGCTGCGAATACAGTTGCAAGATGCTTTGCGAATACTGTTGTTTTTATGCGTTTGTGCGTGCCCAGGTCATATCTGTTTTTCTTAAAAGTGAATTTGTTATTGTCGGTCTGTTAAATTTTTTTGTAGCTTTCCATATAGAGTGGTCTTTATGTGAGAGGTTCGAAACATAAAACTGGAAAGAGTCGTTTTTTTCTTCATGTAATGCTATATTTAGTCTATGACCTATCCTGTTAAGGTACGTTTGCTGTAATGTAAATGCGATTTTGATTAAAAATATTTTGTATTTGACGTTTCTATTTCCACCTCAGAAATCTGCCGCATTCATAATGACAATTTAGAACAAATACATATTTATAAAATACCTTGTGGACGTAAAAAGTTTTAGTTAGGTGAAACTTCAATACCGATGAATTTTAAACGAATTCTTTTAAATATGTATAGAGCAAATATCCTTTTCCGTTTCTCACTCGTAACATTACATTGTATTTTCTTATTTATAGCAATCAGAAACCTAAGAGAAACGGAATAGTGACGAATCCGGCATTGCGGCTCGTTGCCAACGTGAAAAACGGACTTGACAGTGCTGCGGCGAACCTGCGCAAATCGACGTCGGGAGCGAATCCCGCCTCGAAAACCAATAGTTTCCATTGGCGTAAAGAAACACCTTTGTAAAAGGTAGAAGGGATTAAATTCACAGCCAACTAGTCAATACAATGGTAAGTTTACAATGGTACAATGGTTTTTTATGTATTTTGTGGCAGAATGGGTATTCAAATCAACAGAATAAGCTTTTTCCTTATGTAATTTTATGTAATGTACACTGCGGATTCATAATGAATGTGTATTATTGCCTCAAGATTCTATATCAGTAAATATGTAATCATTTCTAGACTGGATTATATGTGATGTATGTTACGTTTGAATGTTTTTAAAATGGCGTACATTTCAACGTTGTAAATGTAAAAATTCTAATTTATATATATGGAATCTGCAACTAATGCCCAATTGTTTATGAATCATGCGTATTAAATATTTTTATTAATTATATTTTATCTTTTGTTGCAGGTTATAACCTGGACTTTAAAAATAAAATGAACAATGCTAACATATAACAACACTCACCTAGTCTTAACTATATCAAAGAAATAATTTTTAATAGAGTTTAATTTATACAATAGATTTTTTTCAGACTTATGTTCGACTACATGACTCATCACGCTGTTTCGTTTTTTTGCTATACAGGATATTTCAAATTTTATCTAAAAACTACTTGAAAAGTATTATCGACATACATACTTTCTCATTTTTAACTCTTCATCGGTGGATTTAAAACTTTTCACAGATAAGAATTAATCAATTGCTAAATTTTTGCTTAAACAATAAAAATCAAATTTTATCTTGCCACGACGCTTTTAAAATTAAGCGCAATCATAGTTTAGCTCACATCTATCCCTGTTATCATATTTTTAACATCCCAGCTATGACTAAGCAGTTTTCAGAACTTACGGAATATACTTTGTAAAAAAATATCAATATATTTTACACATTTAGGCTTTTCTGTCAAAATATATTTGACAAGTAGCAATCTTATTTTAACATTATTAACTGTATTTTGTACATTGCGGGGAAATATTCTCATATTTTGAATATAAAGCTGTTATTTGTCAAAATATAATTACAAAACAATTAACAAATGACAGTATTACTGTTAAAATACAATTGCCAACTGTTTAAATACTGTATTATAATTTCCGACTGTCAAAAGAAAGTTGTCAAGTGTCAAAATACTGTTATCAATTGTCAAAATAAACATTAAATATTAAAATAATTCTACACGTATCTAGGACGTTATCAAAGCAAACTCGTATAAAGCTGAAAACAAATGCACCTACCAAATGTTCCCCTATAACGAAAACTGCAGTACATACTTCTGTATTGTATTCAAAAAAGTTTTTTTAGTTTTTGAAACATCCTGTATATCAATATTATTTGTATATTTCGTTCGGCCTACGTTAGACTTCAACGATGTGTAATAATTTTTTGATTGATACGTTTGACTTTTGTGATAGCTTAGTGTTTAATAATAAGTAATAAGTATTTTGTAAATCGTTTGAACGGCGTTGGTTAGGGTGTTTTTTGTAGTGGTTTTTAACAGTGGTGTAGTAAAAGGCTGATGGTCTTATATTTCTCAAATATATTATAAGTATGTATTCGAGATAAAAATATTTACAGGACGTAGTAAGGCTCTCTCCCGTCTTTATAGATACTTCTTATCTAGATCTTTATATATTTCTCTGATAGTTTTCTCTTTCACACGTTTCATTGTCTTTAGACTCGTGTCTGACTTTCTAGTTGCAAAAGTATATTAAATAGTTCATTATCTGAACTAGGCATTGCATTTATTCTACATGAAAACGTTTCTGCAAAAATTAAACGAACAATTTGCCTAGTATGTCAGAAAAAAATTATTCAGTTGAAGAGGTCTTATCAATTTTTCTTTAGTATTCTGTTACATTCCTTGTATGATTTTGTAATTTGTAAATATTACTATTGAATAGTACCACATACAGGGAAAAAATAAAAATTCGAAAGCTGTTGTCAAAATATAGTTGACTCATGTCAGTATTTCTCTGGCAAAATATGGCTGACACTGAAAATAAGTAGTTATCAGCGTTTAAATATAGTTATTAATTGTCAAAATCGTTAATAATAATAAAAATTCAGTTAATTGCCTATTTATACAACTTTTATATATAGTATACAACTTTTAAAATATATTGATTTTGATTAATTGTCAAAAATATAATTGACAAGTGCCATAATACATTTTCTAACTTCTAAAACACATTATTTATATCTATGCCAGTAGTGTCCTAACTGTCAAACTTTAACTCACTTGCCAACTGTTAAGATATATATTAACTGTCGAAATACATTTGTCAACTGTCAACATATTAGTGTATTTAAAATATTATTAATATTATTAGATACTAATATTATTTGATACCAGCTTCTGATTTGAAATTAGAAATATAAAATACCAGTTGCTATTATTTTCCTTACGTGTAGTACTATTCTCAGAAAAAGTTAAATGAAATGTCGTACATAAACAATATTGTATTATATAGATTCTTCTAATTTAGGTATGAGTACATCTAAGAGATATAAACCATTGGCTAATGTGGGTTGAATAAATAATTTTGGAGTTAAGAGTAACAAATTGACAATATTTACCTGTTGGCTAACGAGAAATATGAGATCATCGGGTAAGTTTCGAGACGTAACAACACCAATATTGAAAAGTTCTCTAATAAATTGATAAGTAATATTTTTAGGGCAATATAAAGTTTCGTTGCAAATATTTAACATACGTCGAGTAGTGTTACAAATTATTGACAAATCCAGATACCCTATATATGTTCAGTAGGATCTCAGTTAAATGAATATTTTTGTATTTATCACAATTAGTTGCTAAGGTCGAATGGTTGTAGCTCTGGTCGTATAGATAAATTACCTAATGTATTTATGCGCTAAGATTTTTGTAAAATATTTTTTTTTTATTTCCTTTCTTTATAATTTCTCAAACGTTAACATGTCAATATCGTTCAAACTACTGCTTATCTTGACAGTTAGAAACTGTATTTTGGCAGTTGCCAATTGACAACTGTATTTTGTTGTAAATCGTCATTTATTTTGCTAATTGACAGATATTTTTATAGTTTTCAATTGTCAAATCATAGAAATGAAAAATAATTGTCAAAACCATTTTCAAAATGGGCGTAACTTACAATTTTCAAAGCCAAAGTGTTTCTGTACTTCCTTTCTTGATGCTTTTTACAGCTTCGCAACTCTTGCAAATCTCGAAAAGTTCTTTTTAAATTCTTTGAAGCCTTTTAGTTATTTAATATCTCTTATTTTCATGATCGATGGGCTAGAATTTTTAGGGCTTATAATGGGCATAGAGCACAGCTCTAAGAACTTTCCTGTTTTGAGATGTTGTTCTCCAATTTCAGTTGCTCCAATTAAGGAAAGCTATGAACATATTTTGATAGGCAATACATGCAAGACGTATTTGTATATGTATAAAATTTGGTAAAAAAAATGTTTCATTCGGTAAACAGATGGTTGAATGTCGACATAGATTCGGAAAAAAAATGTTTCATTCGGTAAACAGATGGTTGAATGTCGACATAGATTCGGATCTTAGGATAACATTTATAAATACCACCAGAATTCGATGAAAACCTCAAAAAGAGAGGGGGAATATAAAGTATATGATTAAAGATTTGTGAACCATGAGCAAAGATAATGACATGAAAACAAAACACAAAATGGAACTGATAGCTGAAGTAATATAAATTTCAGTTTCAGTGAAAAAACCTAAGAATTTATTAATCTGTGTGTTAGGGTTCAAAAAAAATATGTTGGAGGAAGGAAGAGTTACTTTTATTTTTCACTGTCATATTTCATAGTTTTTTAAAATACTGTTTACTTATTTTTTTTTAAGAAAGACTGATCAATTTTTCTTAATGAAAACGACTGTATTACAACGATTTCCTAATAAACTAAGACGGTTCTGATGGCCTAATAGCCTAAGATATTTTTGTATTACTTTTGTTTTGATTTTGTAATTGAAATCACTTTGTTGACTTTGTTTGCTAAAAGCAACCTTCCTATTGCTGCCGTTCACAACAAATACACTTTGTAATGTAGACTCATCTGAATTTTCTCATTGAAATTTAAGAAATGAAGTCTAAATGCAGAGTTTACACAATTATCGATGATTCAAAAATATGGAACACCTTAAGTAGAATACTTGGTATTAGGTACGCAGTTAAAATGACAACTAATCTACCGAATAATAAAGAAATTCGTTTTTTTATTTAAAAAATGATTTTTTAAGAATGTCCATCTTTGCTTCAGTATATTTGTCCAATTGTTTCTCGAAAACTTGATCCAAATCGTTATTCAAACAAAAATTTGGGAACCTATAAATACCACGGTTTATCAAGTCTGGTGAATAGGCAGAATTTTTAAATAATTCGTCACATCTCTCAATTTTTCCATTTGTTAAAATATCTTTGTTGGCAGGGACATACTCCTGATAAAAAGAGGATTTTTTATTTTGGGGGAACGAAGTGTATTATTCACTTTTTAATTTATTCTTTATTACTGCCTGTATAGGTAAACGTAAAAGACGTGTGAATTCTTATCGATCTGAGCTATAACCTTGAAAATTTACTTATTACCAATGAGTTGTAACAATCATTAAGGATTTTTCCTTTCTGTAATTATTTTTGTATATTTTTTTATTTATTAAAAACGTGTCCTAAACTAAACCCGGTTTGAACAGAACTGTCTCGTTTTTTTCGCACAGAGTTTGTTCAAACACGGATTTAGACCACTCCTGGGGAAGTACCCGGTATATCAATTATATTATATGCCTTTTGTATTTACATAAAGCTTTAGTTTTATACAGTTTTAAACTCGTGCACTGTATATGTTGAAACAGTATTAAATAAAAATATTTAAAATATACTACACCTTGTTTTGTTTTTTACTTCTTGCTACGAGACAGTCTAAAAATAAGTTAGCAGCAGGCTGTGACGTTCAAGACAGTCCTTTTTGAACGATGAGGGAGTAACAGCTGACGAACAGATTTAAAAAGTGCATTGACACCAACTATTGTGTAGATAAATAGTATATTATGGCAGTTAATTTAGATCTCCTAAAGTGAAGGTCATTGTATTGTTCGGAAACTATTTTCTTGTGGCATTTTAAAATTATTTACTATCGAAACGTCAAAATAAACGTAATTTCAACTAAAATTGTGGTAATTTCATTTCAAGATTTTTTTTTCGGTAAAATTCCAATTTTCTAAGTGCGTCTTATTGACCGGTAATGACTACCTGCAGCACCTTTTTTTTCGTCTTTTATGAGGGGGGTTAGTCCAAATGTTCGAAACATACACCCGATCTCTCATTCACGCACAATTCTTGCGCATTCTAGCATTTTCTCACTACGACTGAATTCTTCTCTCCCTGTTCATGTTCAATCTCGCCCCTTCTCATTCTGGCTTGCTCCTGGCACCCTGCCTCCCTTCGGGTCGGTTTTCTCTCCAACGTTCTCCTCACATATCTCTGAACTGCTCTCCAGCGATCTGACGACATAAGAATCTCCTCCACTAGTTCCTTGACTGATTACACCCTACTTCCTAGCGCTCTCTCAAGCAGGCTCCTCTCGTCTATCCATCTATCGTATATCAATAAAGTGTGTGAGACAGTGTCCGATATTTCACAGTACAGGCATTTGTCATTTTCTGCCTTTCCAAATCGGTAAAGGTATGCACTAAAGCAACCATGTCCTGTGAGTCAGGAAGTAATCCAAACGCCGGTACCCGCAGTCCATCCATCTTCTCAGATAAGAATCAGCGACTTCGTCCACTGCGCCACCATTCTCATCTCGTCCCATTCCTCTTGTCACACCTATATGGATCTCTCCCTTTCTTCTTTTTTAAACGTTCTATTGCTATGTCTTCATTTCTGCTTCCGTAAATTCTCCCTCTTTCCTTCACTAGTACGTACATTGGAATACACCTGGTGATAACTCTCGGCAGAGACTGTTTTGTATGCACATGTCACTCTCAATAGACTCTTCCTATCTGCTCGGGTGAGCGGCTTTCTGTACGCCTTTGTTAAAACTGCAGTACTCCAGACAGGAGGAGCATCCCGGCACCGACAAAAATTTCTAATTTAACTGAGCTGCCACCGTACTTCGGAGGGCACGTAAAGCCGTCGGTCCCGGCTACGAAAGTAGTCGTTAGGTCATGTTAAGGGCGCTTGCGCGACCTGAAAACCCTAACACTAGACCTTAGTCAGAAGGTTACACGAACTTTACTTTAGGAGGAGCATAGAGGATGATCGATTGAAGACAACAGAATGAAGGGCCCTCTTACTCTGTTTCCTGCACATTCGAATGTTATCCCGCCCCTTTTCGTTGGTCCCTTGAGAACTATAGCCTCGGTCTTACCCGCAGCCAGTTATAGCTCATACATTTCCATCCATTCCTCGACTTGGTCGCGTGTACGTTATTCACCAACCAAAGATAAGGTCCTCCCTGTCCCGTGCCACTACCAGCATAGCGAGGTCGTCCGCAAATGCGAAAGGGGTTACACCCTCTCCATATTGTTGGCTCACAACCCTGTCATATGCCAAGTTCCACAGCGTGGGTCCGACTCCTGCGGCACTCCAGCCGTCACGTCAACCACCACTCCTTTTTCTACCACAATTTTCCTCTCTGACAGATAGTTGAAGACCAAATTCATTAAGTGCCTCGGACACCTTGTCTCTTGTAGAGAATTCATTATCTCTTTCCATTTTAGTGTGTTGAAAGCATTCCGGACTCAAACCACAGTAGGGTTGCCCACCTCTGCTTAACCCCACCCGCTCAACTCCCGGAAGTCTTCCATTAGCGCATCCACCGTGCTGCTGTTATTTCTGAAATCGTACTGCCTGGGTGACAGCCCGCCCGACTCTTAAATCACTGTGTCTATTGGCCCTCTTAGAAGCCTCTCGTATAATTTACCTATGCACGACAAAAGGCAAACAGGTCGATACTTGTCTTCCATTCCAATTCATATGATTCAAAAGCCACGTCGGGTCCATACTGCCAATGTGTTTTCCGCTTGTGGTGGTACTCCATCGAGTCCCGGAGCCTTTCGTGTCTTTAGAGCACTCAACGCTTCGTTGAGTTCGTCTACGGTGAAAGGTACAGGTCGCTCAGCTTCAGCGTCCCATTGCACTCCATGCCAATGGCCGGGTGGAAACAGCTCTCGGGTAACCTCAAGCTTCCACCTGCAGCACCTAGATACATGTTAGCACCACGGAGTGGCTTTCCTGTTGATTTTTTAACTTATATAATACAGAAAGTCATGTTAGAAAGAGTTTGTGCTCACTTGAATCATATCGAAAAAACAGTATGTTAGTATAGTGCCAATCCATACCACATTTTAAAATAAGGGCGATTAAAAGCAACTTTCCACTTATAAACGACTAGAAAATTTTAAAAATAAACATTTA
Source organism: Diabrotica undecimpunctata (assembly GCF_040954645.1). Classification (NCBI taxonomy): domain Eukaryota; kingdom Metazoa; phylum Arthropoda; class Insecta; order Coleoptera; family Chrysomelidae; genus Diabrotica; species Diabrotica undecimpunctata. The sequence continues at coordinate 35,171 of NW_027312017.1, forward strand.
AAGCTCGGTTTTATTATTATATTTTAACAGATTCAGTATTATTTTTACTTTAAAGTTACAATTAATAACTATGAGCATGTGTACATGGTTGGATAGTAGCTTCCAGTCAAAGTCAAAATTTGACCAACATCACAAAATTTACTAGACAGTTAGGACTGAATTCAGGTAATAGTGTATAAATGTGGAACTAGACCACGATGAAAAAACCGTTTTCGTAGTATTTCGAATTAGAACACCCTCTATATTCTAATTACGAGTTGCGACGTGTGTTACACAATAAATTTTAGTAATTTTACAAAAATTACAGTTAAAATTTTGGTGAGAGCGTTTTTGGCAGTGTAAATTTTGGTGAATGATATAGGTACAACATTTTACAAATTTGACCAACATTATTGAAAAACTTAATGTATTACGGTTGCATAATAAACAGGTGCAATCATTTAAGTGATTTTAAGAAAACCTATTATATGTAATCTGTTTGTACAAAGATTTAATAAACAATTACTATCTTATTTTTATAGCAATTTAGAATTATTTTTTAACTGAGATTTAAGTAATTTATAGTAATAATTACGGCATTCTGTTGCTGCAAATAATCTGAGATACTATTAATAATATTGCAACCAGTTACCTACATTTATGTGATTTCTAGAGAGTAATGTCAAAATTTAAAAATGAATTAATCACGATGTTTCAACTGAAATATTAAATTTGTGATGTAAATAATATTGTTTAAAATAAAATTATTTAGTGAAAAATAATTAAAAATACTATAAAATATATTATTTGTTTGTTGCTTAAATTTGTCCCATTTAGAGAGTGCTTACAGAAATACCATTTCCTAGGTATTACGCAATAAAATGCAAAGTGTCAAATGGCAACACTCATGGCCATCGAGCAGGAAGACAAAAGAGGGAATCTAATCGTTATGAAAAGGAGACCAAAATTCATAAAAGTGGCCTCTTAATATGGAGGACATATCAGGGAATGCAAAGGCGCCAAATTTAAAGTAGCTATAAAATATTTTTCAGAATGAGTCTTAGACGAGAAAGTTTTAATTAAATAATAACGATAATAGTCTAAAATGTGACACAATTGTTAAAAAACTTCCAATATAAATAAGCTTTTATGTGGCAGTTGGAACAAACAATAACATAACTCAACTAAATTTTATTTCTTAAACAAGGAAAGTGACTCTCTTTCCTTGTTTATGTGGCCTCTCAAAACAGCACTTCCCGTCTAACAATATGTTTGCCCCCACTACCTTTACATTCCCTCTTCTGTCTTTTTGCTCGATGCTTATGGCAGATACCAATAGAAGTTGGCGTACCACAGCACTTAAGGCCGCTTATAATTGAACTATACGAATACGAACACACTATTGGAACAGTTAAAGTGCTTGACACACTCTCAAACGAATCTCAGTCTCATACGACTGGTGTAAAACGAAACTTACATATTTGACGTTGTGAGCTCATATTTATTATATCTGTCATAAGTGTCACAAACACAGAATCACTACATACAGGAAGAAATAAAACGTAAATGTGATCTAGCAAAAGTCGCCGTATGAACGATGGCCAAAATATGGAAGGGCTCTCAAATTTCACGAACTCTAAAAATGAAGTTGATCAACTGCTGAATATTCGCGATACTGACATACGTATGTGAATCTTGAACCCTACGACAAGCGAAAAGAAGGAAGATAGACATCACTAAAATGTTCTGTTGGACAAGAATGTTACAAATTCCGTGGTTCAACCACAGGACAAATATTTCAATTTTAAATGAGCTAAATGTCTGCAAACGGCTATTCAGCAAAGTCTATCTCCAACAATTAAAATACTTTGGAAATTTATGAGAACAGACATAAAAAACATGGAAACACTATCCAAGGAAAGGTAGAAGGTCGAATATCGCGAGGAAGATCTCCAACAAGATGGATTGATCAAATTACAGGAATATGGAAAAGACATATTCCTGAGTTAAGAGAAATGAACAGAGACAGAGATCTTTAGAGACGGATATCACGATGACCACTACACTTTCTTCAGGTGGTCAGGATTGAAGAGAGATGCAATCAGTAATACAATTATTCTAGTGGCGAACAATCGAAACTAGCGCTCTCGCCAAAACTTACACTGTCAGAAACGCTCTCGCCAAAATTATAACTGTCATTTTGGCAAAATTAAATTTTTATCCTATAATTGGAAAATCCAAAATTATTTGTTAACTAATATTATTATTAGTTATCTATTATTATTAAATGTTATTCTATGTAATATGCTAAGGATCTGTGAATTATTATTATGTATTCTAAATACATTATGTATATAGATAAATTCACATTCAGATGGCAGCGTTCCAGAGATAGGCCTGTACTTTCTATATGCCAGAAATAACTACATTGTTGTCAGTTTTTAATCGTACCTACAATCGTACGTTATGGGCCGGCTCCTATAAAAGAATTATAATTTCGGAAATATTTATGAATGTGAAACGGAAAAATACTACATTTTTTTAATTATATAATTTTTCTGTTGGTATTTTAAAAATAGAAAGTTATATTTCGGAAATCTGGTCTTTTTGGAATTATATCTTCTGTTCAAAATTGTTTACAATTCGTGGAAATGAAATAATTATTTGTATAATCCGTTTTTGATCTTAATGTCCTTTTAATGACACACTTTCTCTACCTGCATTTACAGTTACAGACATTAAAAAATAATTTAAAATTAAAAAAATATACCTATTTATAAATTCAAAATTATTGTCTCATGCCAGCAATTATAAATTCAGGTAAATACTTGAGAGTCATTAAAAGAATTTTCAGTTGATATCAGACGTTTGTGTCGTGTCAGTGTCAAAATGGCCGCGAGTGTAATAAAATTCAAAAACGGTAATTTGCTAAATAGTGAATGCAAAAAAATAGTGTTAAATGTTTTTAACTATTTATCAAACAGTAATAATGATAAAAGTGTATCAACAATAGTGCGGGAAGTTTCTGCTATGACTGGAGTCTCTGAGCGAACGATATTCCGATATAGAAGTGAAAGTAAAAATGGTCCACTCGTAACTCCTATAAGAAAAAAAAAGAACCGGTTATTTGAATAGTCGTGAGAATAGATATGATGAAGCAACTCGGTCTAGAATAAGACAAGTAGTGCACGGTTTTTTTATGGACAATATTCCTCCAACCCTTGACTTAGTACTAGAAAAAATTAAGCAAATGGAGCATCTTCCGAATTTTTCCAAGAGTACCTTGAGAAGACTATTGCACGACATGGGTTTTATATATGGCAAACAAGGTAGAAATTCAATATTAATAGAAAAACAAGAAATAGTCGCTTGGAGGCGTCACTATCTCCGGAAAATAAAGAAACTGAGGAACGAAGGAGCCAATATCATTTATATGGACGAATCATGGGTTAATACTGGAATAACCAATGGGCAAGTATGGCAAGATACAACAATAAAAAATAGCCGACAGGCTTTCGTAAATGGACTTACCACAGGTTTAAAAACTCCGACCGGAAAAGGACCAAGATTTGTTTTAGTCCATGCAGGAAACAAAGACGGATTTGTTGAAGGTGCTGACATCACTTTTCTTGCCAAAAAAGGTGCTGAAGATTACCATGAAGAGATGGACGGAGATCTATTTGAAAAATGGTTTGAAGAGATGTTAATACCGAATCTCCCAAAAAATAAAAAGAACGTCATTATCTTGGACAATGCATCTTATCACTCTAGGAAATTAAATTTTCCCAAACAATATTGGGTGAAACGTCAAATTAAGGAGTGGCTCTATGAAAAGGACATTTATTTTGAAGAAGATTACTTAAAAAATGAACTTCTGGAAACTGCTAATGTATTTAAAAATATTTATGACAAATACAAAATTGATTGTATTGGTGAAAAATACAGGAATCACAGTGACGAACAATGCCGCGTAGATGTACATATCTTAAGACTTCCGCCTTATCACTGTGAACTGAACCCAATAGAAATGGTGTGGAGTGAAGTGAAACGGTACGTGTCCTCTAAGAATTCAAGTTTCAAACAAAACGACGTTAAAACATTGATTTATGAAGGTTATGATAAAGTACAGAACAATGGACATTGGAAAAATTACGTCAACCATGTTATAAAATTGGAGAATAATTTTTGGACAGTAGACAACATTCAAGATGACATTGAACCTATTAGAATTTCATTAAACGATGACTCTGAAAATGAACTAGATTATGAAAATGAAGATGATTGAAAATTGTTTTTCGGGGGTATTCTTTTCTCAGTAAAGGTAATAAAATATTTAGTTGATCTGGTTGAAATGTAGCACACTTAAATAACTCATTAATCGACATAATTTCAAGTAGTTATATTAGACGTCATTATGCAAAAAATAAAGTTATGAACATTTAATAAATTAGTGCACAATTGAGGCCCCTAGAACACAAGGGGTGTAAGTGCCAAAAACAAAGTTTTGAAAAATCTTTGTTCAAAGTTCGATATAAATTTAAAAACCTAGGTAGCACTTTTTCAGTTTTCAGCATGTTTTCAATGACATGTAATTTTTGATAGTGTTATTGTTGTTAATGTAGAAAGTTTGAAGCCAAAAGTACGTGCCTGTTGTTAGATATCAGTTGCTAAGTGATAAGCAACTGCACTTACACCCTTGTGTTCTAGGGGCCTCAATTAGGGGTTTTTTGCAATTATCTCAGTCATTTTTTTATGTATTTTAATTTACAAACTAAAAAATTAAAAAACTGTTTAAGATCTGCAACATTTATTTGAAACATTTGTCCCTAAAATGCACGAGGAACAAAATAGGCAAAAAAATGATTTTTTCCAAACTTCATCTTTCTTTAAAAAATAAACAAAGCAAAATTGGCTGTAATTCTTCAAGGAATTATCATCAGTTATCCCTTATCTACCGTTTAGAACATTAAAAAACCTGTAGAATATTTTTCATATTTTTTTCCCTATTAACTGCGGTATTATGTATAAAAGCATTTTAGGAATTATTACCATTTATTTCATTCACGAATTTTCTATTAACAACTTTAGCTTACCTAAACATATCTTAGTTTACCGTGAGTTTGGCCCTGCTTATTTTACAAAAGTAGCAAAACTTACAATGGCAGTAGAATTGGCAACGCTGTTATCCTATATCCGTACACTGCCATCTCAACGTGACTTTATCTATAGTCAGTTAATTCACTGCATGTGCATAATTTTTACTTTTCAGTTCCATTTCCTAATTTATCTGTAAAGCAAAGAACAGATAAGGCAAAGGGTCGTAAAATATGCTTAAACTGTTTACATGTGAGGCATATAAATAAAAAAATTAAATACGGAAAATGTCAAAAATGTAGATATATAAATTCAATGAGCACGTATGCTTGGTTGTATAATTTCCAGCCACTGCCAGTTGGTAAAATTTAACCAAAGTAGCAAAAAATAATTACTAAATTTACTCGACAATTGAGACTGAGATCTGCAAACCGAGTATATGAAACATCATACACTACTTCATATTGAGTTTTCTGTTTCTTAGGATGCTCCAAAGGTTCCTTCAAATCCAAAACACACTACTTCTAAGAACTTGTGGAGAATCCAAATGCTCCCGGCACTCTTGCTTCTTATTTTTTGAAACTCAGCTGTCAACAGTTTATTCATATTAGTGATGCTCATGCCCGTTATCATTCGTGTAAGGCCATCTTATACTCCGGTTCACAGTCAAACTTCATGATGAACTGTGCAATACGTTGAGTATAAAAAGGGAACACGTTTCCAGTGTTGCCGTTTCTGGTATCAGTCAAGTATAGTGGTGGGCTAATTATCACTACACTGCGATTTAACAGCTGTGATTAGAAAATAACAATCACGACCTGTGAATAACATCAAAATATACTGTGACTGTGATTTCGGTCTTCTTCTGTATTTGTTGTTCTTGATCGGTAAAAAGTGATATATCACGTTCTCGTTTCAGTCGTAAAGTTGTGAAATGAGAGTCGTGTAACAGAATAACAAGGAACGAGATAGTATAGTCGCCGCATCGGCGGTATTGTGAAGTCTCTTTCTAATGAGGAATGCAAAGGCAAAGATAATACCTATTATATCGTCATTGGAGAAATAGGATTAGTGTAATATTAGTACGTAAACAAATATATGAAGAAAATGAAAAGGGTATTTAGAATTTCAGTTTATTGAGATTTCTGAAACTCGTCGTATTTGTATCGATATTCAATAATTTTTATTCTCATACATTTTAAAAATGCCATCAGTGCCAAATAAAAAAAGAAAAGTTTAACATACGCATTCGACTATTTCGTTGCTCTGTTAAGTCACAATCACGATCACGTTATAGATTCTACCTGTGATTATAGGATCACAGTTTAGACCATCACTAGTCAAGTATCTTCACGTATAAATTCCCAAGAAATATGTAACCCCTAAAGTTTTCTTTTAGTTTACTTATTCAATATATCCCAAAATATACGTCTATCTAATTAGCCTTCTTGAGGTCCATCTTTGGACATAGGCCTTCCCAATCCTTTTCCATTCTTCTCTGTCTGTCGCTACAGTCATCCACCTAGAGCCCACGTGCTTCTTGATATCATCTGCCCATCTCATTTGGGGCCTTCCTCTGCTTCGTTTATATTCCCACGGTCTCCAACTTATAAGAATTTTGTTCCATATCTTCTTTTTGTCTTATATTGTGTCCGGCAAATCCCCATTTCAATTTTGCAACTTCTTGTCTAACATCCCTCACTTTTGTTTTCTCTCTTATCCACTCGTTCCTCTTTTTATCCATTAGTCTTATGTGCAACATTTGTCTTTTCATTGTTAATCAAAGAACTTTTCAATGCCCAATGTTCGACACTGTCGAAAGCCTTTTCGAAACCTATGAACGCTATATATAGAGGAATTTAGTATTCATTTGCTCGTTCTATAAGTATTTTCATACTTAGTAAATGGTCACTTGTGCTGAATCCCTTTCTAAAATCAGCTTGTTCTTTCGACTGGTATCCGTCGAATTTTGTCGCTAATCTATCTATTGTTAAAATATACGTCTAGCAGACTCAAATTTCTTTAAACCTTCTAAAATTGATCTTTTAATTGGTTCTGCTATGTTTTGGCATCTGCTAGTTGGTCAAATTCATTTGGGGCAAAACATGCCAGTTCTTCAAAAAACTAAATTTGGCGGGGTCATTTTAAGTCCATTGCCAACTTTTCTTAAAATTAATATTAACTGTAGTTTTCCAAAATGTGAAGTCACAAGAACTTTCTCAGAAAAGTGTTCTACTTCAAAGCATATATTGTTAGAGGAAGAGCGGATGTGCGAATAGAACTATTTCAAGAATAGAATAGAACTTAAATTAGCTCATGCAAATTTCATTCAAGAATATGATACAGATTAAGCGAAAATAAAACGAAGCATACATATTTAATACATTATAGCTGAACTAGGTTTGAAACAGTCGACCAATAAAAATAGTTAACACATTAATACCATAAATTACGAAAGTGTAGGAAATATCGCCCCAAAATCCACACTTCCTCACTACTGCTGCGGATATCGCTCTCTCGTTTTATACTGAAATATGATGGTCGGAGAACTGGTAGACATTTTTAGGTAGGTATTTGAGGCATTCTGAAAATTTATTTAGATACCTCTTCCATAATATCCTAATATAGAAATACAGAGTTCGCTAGAGGGTAGCTATTTTTAATGAGTAAATTTAAATATTCAAAAACTCTGCATGGTGCTTGCCAAATTATTTTGCAAATAAATACAAAAAATATGGTCGAGACAAGTTGCTATTTTGATACGATATTTTTTGACGATACCCTTGCTAATACTTATTAAAAAATAAATTTTCTTCTTCTTCCTCGGACTCTCCTCGAGCCTCGGATTCCTCTGTATGATCTGTAAATAGTTATATGTGTTTATTGAATGAATTAAAAAAAGACTGCATTTATAAAAAGAGCACGTAAGCTTACCTTCAGCAATGTATACGAAACTCTCTTGGGCAAACAATCTCCCTCAAACCAATGAAAATTGAATTTGTTCATATTTAATATCCATCCGCTTCCGTTAGACGTTAAAGAACTGGGAAATCGCAAATATGCGTTTCGCCAAATACTCGTAATATACTGTGTTCTTAACAGATGTTGTCTCAATTCACCTTTGCACGGAGGCAAAGTAGATGGATCGCAATTTTTAAAAATTTTTTTTAAAGGCTCATTTTCCTTATTATCCTTACAATTATATTTGATGAATTTTTTTAACCGCAAATATCGCACAAAAATTCGTCTAAAGTTTAGAATAGAAAATTTCATCGCGCGAACTGGTAGCGTGTCCAACTCCAAAATCCGTTACCTACTGCTTTCTAATAATTAATATTTTAAAAGGTCTTAGCTGACCTTACTCACAATCTCGTACATAAAGATGGCTGCAATTCCATGAGTAGCTTTTTTATATTTGTTTATATTTTCGAATGTCCAGTACCATCCTCCATAACAATCTCCAGGTTGTTTTAGAGATAATCCATGTTTTTAAGCATAATTATTAAAATATCTGATCGGTACAGTTCGCTCTCAATTGGCAAGTTAAAATTAGCTATTATTTGAAGTTTCACAAATTCAAATTTTTGGATTGGATCATTCGATATAATTTTTTAATTTTTGTATCGTGTTGTGTTATTGTTCATTTACCTTTGAAGTTAAGTTGCTGTTTTGTTTTTGAGTGTTGTTTTTTTAGTTTTATAAACATTTTAAATAGTGCATATCAGTCTTGTTTCCTACTTAAATTAAAAAATTTAATTTCAAGTACAAAAAAATTATTTATAATAAAAATATACACCTGTAAACCTCATAATTTATTAACCCAGCAGCGGACGCTAAGGGCTTATCCGTTCTTTGTAATTTTACATTTTTCTTGACAGCAAGGCTATTGAATTTATATTTATTTTCAGCCAGTAAACCAAAACCTTACGTTGCTAAATCAATTTTTTGTTCATTTTGAACTTCACTCTGTAAAAAGCTGACTATTCCACTCAATCTTGTTTCTAAAGTTGTAACTTCTGCAGTTTCTCCGATATTTTCCATGGACACGGACACATAAGATGCCATAGTCGAATCATATCTTCTGGCAAACATGACTCAATGAATCCAATATCGCCGCAAACTTGTCAGCAGTTTTGTCTAAGGTTTTAAGTGAACGAAGTTGACTCTCAATCATATAAAGAGCAGAAATATTACAAGGACTACTAGAAACTCGACTCAAAATTAACTTTGAGAGCTCTCTAATGTAAACTTCAATCTGTAGATACTCTCTGCCAAACCTAGACTGCAAACTCTGAATAATTTTTTAACTCGATTGGAGGTAATTTAAATTTGCGCTTACCTTTACATTTGATAACTCTGAACTTACTGAACCTGTTCTGTCATTATATTTGTACTTAAGTTTAAACTGAATAAAACTGGACTTGTTTTTATGTTTATGTAAAAACCAGTATAATCCCGCAGTAAACTTTACTTACCACAGCTTGACTTTCAACCATGATTATATAACGTCAGGGTGTCAAGGATAAAAACGGTATACTTGTATATTTAAGACATTATGCAGTTATACAATCATGATTGAACATTGAAAGTCGTGACACGAAGACAAAATATTAACTGGGAGGGGCCGCTTTGCTAAACAAAACCACGTGATTCGTATTACCATGCTTACTGCATAACTCATAGACAATTGGCATAACCACAAAACTAGTTTTCAATGTTTTGTAGATTTTTCTTAAGTTCTGCAAACGCACATCTGTCGCCATTTAATACATCACTGCTGCCTTCAACTAAATGACACGTTAACTTATTTTCCCATCTATTAAGTGATAGCCGAACTAATTTCTCACTAACAAATTCCCAACTTATTACGGTAACATCAACAAAATCCCTAGTTTGCAGCTTTTAATTGTAATTTTATCTTTAGGTATAGTTAATTTAAAAATACGGCAGTATGGATAACGAACATTTGCTTAAAATAGAGCTTTTTGGATAGTTAATCATTTAACGTAGTTATTTTGTACCTAAGTTCAAAAATTATTACACAATTCCAACTTTTAGGCACGTTACCACGAAGTTATGACATGGATTATGACAGTCCATATTATGGACGTGGAGTTGAAGATTTGTTTTAAAATAGTGACGATAACTGTACCTAAAAAGTATATAAATTTTAACATTGTGACATACCACCTTAAAGGAACCTGATGATGGTTTTGAACAAAAACGAAAACTTAATAAGTCAAACAATTTATTTATATACGTTTGACATTCTATCTAATTGAAAGAAGCTTCATAGTAATGATATAAACGATATCTTCCAAACATATTTCCGATATCTTCGATTAAAACTAAAAAATAAAACAGATAATCGCAGTTATCTCTTGTTAGTACCCAACGCGATCATAAACAAATACCTCGCGTTGGATAACGCTCGATTTCGAGTCAGTTATTAACTAAACAAATTAATTATTAAAAGCGACCAATCAACTATATATAAAAGAAATGAACTAACAAAAATTTACAAACCACGAAACAATACAAAAATAGCAATTACATATTTGAAATATTAAAAATATAGGTTTTGTCTCTTTTTGTACAAAAACAGTTACTGTGGGAGATGTAGGTCACGAATCATGAACATTAAGGTTTTAGCAACAACTAGTCAGTAGCGGATTTTCAAAAGATGGTTACTACACAAAAAGTAATACCAAAAAATTAGTTTTCAGTAATCAGGTCGAAAGCCGTTGTCGAAATACTGTTAACAACGATCAGTTGTTAGTCAACAACCGCCAAACTAGTCTACAACTTTCAAAATACGGTTTCCGGTCCATGTAATTTTCAAAAACAATCTAAAACCTGTAAATAGAGTCACTGTCTATCTACAGTTGATGACTGTCAAAATTGTCAAGATATAAATAGTTCAACTCTTTAGAAATTTTGTTTTTATATTTCTTAAGCACAGCCAACTGGATAAGTACAAAAATTATGAAAATTATTTACATAATATATTGATATCTTGAATGCGTCTTTAAGTTACCGTTCTTTGTCGGGCACCAAATGTTATCGTATCAACTGTCCCTGGAGATACACGATGGAAATCATGGGGACACTTAAAGAAGTTTACAGTAAAATAATATCAATCCACAATTATTACATATACAGAATTAAAATATACATAATGGCTGCTATGAAGAGTAAAAGATAAATATAGCTACTTCGTTATAAGTAGATCCGGAAGCCATTCTACACCACACTCTCTTCCGCTGACTGGACTAGTTTTTTTTTTATAATTTTTACTGTAGAATTATTGTAACAACATATACAAATTTTACAAACCGTGTAGACTCTACATCTCCCAAAGTGAGCAACAATAGCAAGAAATAAATTATAAAATTTCTTTAGAGTCATACAACTGTCAAAGACCAAAGATTTTTTCGAAAAAATCGTTGGATTTTTGATAAATTAATAAAAAATAGTAAAATAATCAATACAATATTTTTTAACTAAATAACTTCATGTTTAAATAACAATGAAACGAGAAAATTATACATTAATATAATAGAACAAAAGTTTTGCCAATCGATTTTATGCAAATCGTAAAATAATAAAAGAAATCTATCACATCGTTAATATCAGACATTATCAGTGGTATAAGCAGATATTGTGTAAAAAAATAGTAAGCTAAGACTGATAACAACCCTTAAAAATTTATAGACATAACTGTTATTATATATTAAGTATAGAAAGAAGTCTCTATTCAATAGACATACTATTAAATTTTTTTTGGTCCGTCGCAGACCTTCAGTGATCCTGAGGCCTGTCACTGTTTTAAACTTCACTCTGTCATTTTTCAACTGTCAATCTACTATTTAAAACTGTTTTTAAAGCATGAAATATTACTCTCACTGTTAGGGTTATGATCAACGATCATTTGCGTTAATTTCTGTTGTCTTTCTACCATCTTAATCACTTGGTACTTAACAGCATCTTGAAACAACAAATGAATATGATATATTCTGTTTTATATTGATCATGAAAAGTGTTTTGTACTTCCATTCTAATTTTTGAAATGTCACTGTTGAGGTTATGATCACTGTAACAGTCGCCAAAACTTCTGTTGTATTTCTACCAATTTAATCACTTGGAAAAAAAAAATAAATAAAGGCAAATGTGGACCATGCAGGCGCTACATGGTCTAGTTTTACCAAATAATGAACTAGATTGGAGTAAAAAGAATCTATAAAGCATTTCTATAAGAAAGAGTAATCCAGAGATCCCAAATGCGATTTAGAAATAAGAAAGCAAAGTTACTACATTACATACACAAACTCGCAAATACCACACTAAAAAATTAACGGAACTGTAAAATATATAATTCCAACACTATTTTACGTATTGCCCTACAAAAAATCGGAAATATTCATAACCACAAAATGCCTTTTTCGCATAAATTCTTTTAGGCAAAGTACAGGCTGCAAAACAAATATAGAGCCTGGAAGCTGCACAAAAACAGGGTAATGATGTATTTATTTACGTAAACATAGGCAAAAGTTTATCATCGACTAATAATGTAATACAAAATTTCAACATAAGAATTACAAAGCTAAAAAATCAATCACAAAAATATATTAGTAATTCGCGACTACATGTTTTGGGATCAACACTCGTTTAATCAATTGTATTATCGTTGATTTATCTAAAAGTATAGTTTACTGAATATAATTATATGATTAAGTCCCACAGCATTGTAAGTAAGACCTAAGTAGAAAAAAGAATATGAACATAATAGTCTCCATATAATTAATGTACGTGTGAAGCAATCGACATATTTCTACATTTTTGGATAACGTTAATCATTTCCTTTTTACCTTCATTTTATTTAATGGGTCCAAAATTTTTTTTGTTTGAATTGACTTTTAAATGTTTTGGTCCTTCGAGCCGCAACCTTGCTAGATGGCATTTTTTGGGATTATGCCGTTGTTTAGATACTCGATTTTATAACATTCAAGTCGGATTTATTTACAAATGACTGTACAAACGAAAAGTCGTCTTGTTTTTGTGTAAAAAAATACACAAACGCCAAGTTCAAAATAATGAAGTTAGGCTAACTTGTGGAAATTGCCAAACAAATTACAAATGAACATATACTAAAGCAAAATGAAATAGGAGAGGAAGTGCTTCACATTCTGTGCATCCATTTAATATTTGGAAAATTTTATTAAAATAACTGCAGGAAGCACTTTTGTGGAAAACAATGTTTTTCAGTAATTTATTTATAAATTATGATAAACTTTATACCTTTCATAGTATATGCCAGAAAAAATGTACAAAATTTAATTAGTAAGATTCATTACCACCATTTTTGAGAATATTTTTCCTACTACATACATTTAAATTATATCTCTTGTCATATATTTTACAAAGAATTTAGGAGAAAAGGCCTGATCTGTCGAATGTAATTCATGAAGCCTTCAATATACTCTAAAATGTATGATTAAACAATAACAGACATGTACAGATCGAAAAGTGAATGTATCTTCTAACTTAGTGTTAATTTTAACTAAAAGCTACACTTAAATCTTAACGCAGTGTAATCTGTGGCACACTAAGCCAAACGATCTGTCTACATTTACCAGGTGAATAGCGAGACGGGGCAAGTCCACGCTCTGAACAAAAAAGTGCCTTCCTATGCACCTGCCAAATGTTTTGGTTAGTTTATATAAAAGTTATATGATTATAGTTTTATTATTAGTATAGTTACGGATTAATTAGTGAACATATGTGAGGAATATAAAGACCTCTTCTTCAACAAAATAATGTAGACTATAACAACTATAGCAGACAGTTCACAATGGCCCATAAAAATGTGAAGAAGAAACCAGTTTGGATTTTGAAACAGTTGGGAAAGCTATCTTCTCATTCCAAGTATTATGCCAAAAATGTTACGACCAATAAACATATATGTTGCTGTGCTTCGTAGATTTCGAAAAAGTGTTTGGCAGTGAAAGCAGATATCATATGATATTTAACACCGACCCGGAACTATCTTTGAGAAAAACACTAGACAAAGTCACAGTGGAAATAAAAGTTGTGGCATCAAAATATGAAGCATCAGATAACTAGATGACACAGTACTGATCGTAAACTGATCTACATAAACAAATAAAAAAGGCAAAAATACTAGAAAAGGTAATTCACTACAAATACTTATACTACAAGACTGTTGGATTATTTAGACGGAGTGGGCTATTCGTATGTCAATCTGCAGCCTAGACTATAACTTGTAATTATGTCATATATGGTCCATCTTACTTTATTACGTCGAGACATAAACACTAAAGACTGTGAGCTTTATTAAACTAGGAGCCTTCGAGGTGTGAGTTTATCGTCGAAACTTGAAAATATATTGTACACCAAGAATGTCGAATCAAGAAGTTCTGCAACGAATAAATAAATATGGGAACAAGAAAAGGTAGCTACCTGGGACATCTGATGGGACACAAACAATAATAAATCCTTTAATTTATTATAAAGGACAAAATAGAAAGAAGGCGTGGCATTGGAAGAAAAAAAGTTCTGACTGAAAAACATGATATAAATGACCGGGGCTAAGCTTCGAAGAACATATACAAGCAATAGAGACCAGGTAAAGGTTTGTCAGCGTAATTGCTACGTATCTCATTTGAGAAACGTCCGACAAGTACTTAGCCTCACCGCCCGATGGCGCCACTATCCCCAGAGAAATCTACTATCGTCTAATACATTCTCGTAGACGCTTAATGTGAAAATTTCAGCGGAATCGGCTCGTACTTTTGTTTCGACACAAAGAAAAAGAACAATATCGGTTGGTGACTCGATTCTTGTTTTTGGAATGAAATCGCACAGCGAAATCAGCGACCGCTTAAATGCTGTGTACGGTGACTCTTCTTCGGCCAACCATCAAAAACTGCTTTAACGAGTTTCAACGTGGTCCCACGTCGGTTTTTGATGAGCCATGATTAGGTGCTCCGAAGATGGCTACCACAGACTATAACGTGACAAAACCAACAATCTAGTATTGTCAGACCTTCGATTGAAGGTGCGCCAGATAGCTGAGACAGTAGTCATCTCAAAAGACAGCGTAGGTCATATCCTGCATGAAATTTTGAGTATGAGAAAGCTCTCGGTGCGATAGGTTTGCTAAATCTGGACAACAAGCGCAACGGTGAGACCACTTCAGAGCAGTGTTTGACGCTGTTTAGGCGTAATCCGAAGGAGTTTCGTAACCGTCGAACATGGATCCACTGCTACATAACAGAGACGAAAGAACGGTCGAAACAGTGGACGTCATCTGGCGAACATGCTCTTAAGAAGACAAACACTGTCCTATTGGCCGAAGAGGTTATGGCCACCGTTTTTTGGGATTAACAAGGTGTGATCTACATGAACTGCCTGCAGAAGTGCAAAACGGTCACAGAGCTTCTACTATGCCGAATTATTGGGCCGAACCGACCTGCCAAATTGCAGGAAAAACGGACGAATGCCAAATTGGGCTGCGAACTGCACCCATCCACCGTATTCTCCAGATTTGGCCCCGTGCGACTTCTTTTTGTTTCCAAACTTAAAATTTAAGGGCAGAAATTTAAGTCGAATGAAGAGGTCATTGCCGCGACGAAAGCCTACTTTGCAGACCTCGAGAAAACGTATTTTTCAGACGGGTTAATGAAGTTGGAGATTCGCTGTGTCAAGTGTATTGAGCTAAAAGAAGACTATGTTGAGAAATAAATCGCGACTTTTCCAAAATTTTCTTTTTTCTTTTGTAGGCTAAATACTCATCGAACCGCTCTAGTATATTTAGAATAATTTGAAAATGGGAAAATCTCCGGAACTTTAAGGAAAAAAACACTTTAAGAACGGATTTCAAACATGTGTGCCACATAGTGCCTCTACCAATGTGCGGATGGCTCGCATGTATGTCATTGGGTGGATGCACTACAAGTTGCAAAGTTTAAGTTCAAAGTATGTCTTAGTTCATACATCCGGTCGTACAGTATTAAGAAGTGCTAAGTAAACCTGTTTCAGGAATGTATCAGTTAAATAATTATACCAGAAAATTTTAATGTGCATGAGCTATATACAGGCTTTAAGAAATTCTAGGAACTTGTAGAGGCCATGTGTAGTATTGTAGAAACTTGTTTAAGTTGTTATAATTAAATTACCGTTTGTCGACACCATAAGTGTTCAGAGATGTGCTGGAACTATCTCGGAGCTATTTGGGATCCAGGTTAGGTTATGTGGTAACCATAGACATATAATACAAATAGACTGAGGGTTCCAATACAGCGTCGTTCCCCCAGTGCAACAGGGAAAACTGACGCAAAGCAATCCCTGTATCCCTTCCCAATGGGCCGGATTTTTTTGCCACGTGACCTAAATGACCAATGGGAAGGCCATTTAGTCGATAAACCCGACCCAATAGAAAAAGATGGAGTGACTGCTTTGCGTCAGTTTTCCCTGTCGCACTGAGGAATCGGTCATGTATTACAGCGATTAGTCTATTCTGTGGTGGTAAGAGAAATATCACTGGATGGTGATAATTTCAAAGTATGTAATATTTCAGTACGATAGCAGTTTTCGCGAACACGCAGTAAAGACATGAATCTTAGAAGCAAATCTTCCTTTGCATTAAATAAAGTGTTTAAAAGCCGACCAGTTAGTAGAACATCATATAAAAATTTAATTTTGTAAAGTAGCAATAATACCTGTAGTGCTCTTCGAACTACGGGACTTGTGTGGCCTAGAAGAAAAAATAAGGTGAGATTTATCAACAATCTGAACTGTAATAGACAATGAAAACATTAACAAACATGAAAACTGTGCTACAAGACAACGTGACAATGCTACAACAAGTAACCTAGAACATAGAAAATATCGTAAGAGACTCGTCTTCGCAAAATTAACGAGGTGGAAGTTCTGAGATAATTGGGATTCAGATGAGACATTTATTTCTTATCTGTTAACGTCCTTAAAATGTTCTTTGCGAAAGTAATAAGTGTTAATAAAAAAAATCATCTAGTTTGGTATATTAAATCTTCCAAAAACCGTCAGAAAATCATTCACTTTCCGAGCAGTTTCCAAAATTGCTTTTAAAATAATATGCAAATACAAAAGAACTAATAAGTTAAAGGAGAATAAAAAATTAAAAACTTATTTCTCTCTGTTTTTTAAATCATCACTTGTTCATGCAGTTTTTCGTCATATCTACTATCACACTAGCTTGAACCGTACTTAAAACTAATCAGTGATAACGTAAATTTAGACTTTACAAAGAAAACATCATTTCACAGTTAACATTAGCAAATTTAAATTGATATACCGGGTGTCTCAATATATTTTCCCAGTCTTAAAACGTAGCAGGGCTATTTCAGATCTCACATTGTCAATTATATAAAAACATACCGTTTTGAAGATTCGGAAGTGGTTAAAACAAGTAAATTCGCCCTTCATTTTTATAATAAAATTTAAATCAAAAGTAGGGTGTATGTGTGGTGCTTTATGAACATACGAGAATGACTTTCATAAACGTGAAATATGATTCAAAATGACAGTAACATTTTTTCTTTATATTAATTAGTTATTATTATTATTAATTTAATAATAATAGATTAACATTAAGTAAAAATCTTTTAAATATAATAGCTTATTTTGTATTGTACTGAAGATGAAGTGTTAAGATTTTTCAAAAACCTTAAAAATTATATTTCATAAAAAATGTAAATAATTGACCAATTAGTTGGACAAATTTACTCTATTGACAAATCTCAACCTTTTTGGTTACAAGTGGAAGAGAAAATGTTTTTATTAGAATAATAAAAACATTCTATAACCTTAACTCTGAATGTTTTCAAGGCGCCCTTGGTAGTTTTACCTAGTACCACCTTATAATAGAGTATGTGCTACTCTTAAACTGTTCCAAACATAAAATAAGAGAAAATATATCGAACACCCTACACATTCAAGTTAATACGAAAGTAGATAGGACTTTTTCCTTAGATATATAACTTTATACATTAGAGTTACAATCAACAAAATATTTTTCCAACAAGGATCTCTTGTCTGCCTTTAAAATTTTAAATCTGTTGCAATGCTTGTCAAATATTGGCGAGGGGATGGTATCGATGGGTGCGGGGATCTTACTCACTGACTCTGTGAGCTGTGCCCAACTCACCAAAAAGTTGGACCACGTGTTCTGCTGCTTTTCCGTTACGGAGTCTGATGATAGGAGACATTCAGCTCTGATTAGTAGTACTACTAAAGCTGAAACGCCGAACTAAAAAAGAAAACAAAAAAATCTTAAACTACTTTACTTCATTGATTCCTATGAATATATTAGTCAGTCCCTGTGGCTATTTACGTGCACAATTAATCTAAATATTTAAATTGAAATATGTTGTCCTACTCCACCAGTGCTTTTCAAGCGACGCGTGATTTTTAGCCACAAATGAATGATAGTGATAGCTAGGGTTCGGATAATTATACATTTACAGACTTGTATATGCATATTTTTACAACTTTTATCGATAAATACATATTGGACAACAATTGAAGGGGTCAGTGCAAAAAGTAGGTAAGTCCATATTTTTCTAGAATTGAGTTAAGTAGCGACATCTATATAAAATTATGTTTACTATAAGCTGGCAAAGTCAGATTTCTAATAAAAAGTGTCTTACTGGGTAAAATCCCATATCTTAAAATTTTAGGAGTTGCTAGGAATAAAATTGTCCAAGTCTATGGACTTGACAATTTGTTGCACTGACACGGGTATTCCTAACCTACAAGTTTGTTGATGAAATAGATTCACGTGTAACTTTGATCTGTGAATTTTTTGGAATTTTACGAAAGTACCGCAGAGAAAAATGTCTGATTTTGGTAAGAATATGTTCCATATTATTTATGATATTATATTAAAAATAAATAAGAAGTTTAAATACATGAGAAATACAATATTAAACAATAAGCATAGCTTAGTAAAAATATTGATTTTAAGGTTATTTGTTTAGTAAAGTACATTTTTTATTTTAGAATCAAGTCGTTACAGTGAAGATGTAACCTCGGGAAGTGAGTATGATCCTCACGAAGGCACTTCTCGCAATAGTATACCTGCGATGGTTAGTGATTCAGGTAACAGCAAAAATGAAGGAGACGTTGTAGAACCAGAAAATGTAACCTACAACTTTGTTCCTGTTGGAGGGGATTCCGAGAATTTGCATTCTGTTTCAAAAGGAAAGAAAAGGCTTAGAAACCCAGAAAAGTGGAAAAGAACTTTAAAACAGAAAAATCGTTTTACAGAAAAGAATAAACGTCGCGACATTGGCGTTTAAAGGTGTAAGTATGCAACTTCTTCTTCTTTGGGTACCGTGTCCGTATTCAGACGTTGGCCGTCGTCATGTTTACAATTTCCTGAAACCTCTCTCTGTCGGCTGCTGCGCGAAATAATTCTTCTACTGTGGAACCACACCATTGTCTAATATTACGCAGCCATGAAAGTTTCTTTCGACCAATCCATCTCTTTCCTTCCACTTTTCCTTGTATTATAAGGCGAAGTAGATGGTATTTAGGTCCTCTAATTATATGGCCGAAGTATTCTGTTTTTCTCCTCTTTATGGTGTTTATGAGCAGACGTTCTGAATTGATCATTTGAAGAACATCTTCATTGGAAGTGTGCGAAATCCACGATATCTTTAGGATTCGTCTATAGCACCACAATTCGAATGCTTCTAACTTGTTTAGCATTGTGGTTTTTAACGTCCATGTCTCACAACCATACAATCGGATGGACCACACATAACATTTCAGGACCTTCTTACCAATATTCATCGACAGGTTTCTGTTGCATAAAACTGGTTTCCAGGTCATAAAAGCCTTACGTGATATTTCGATCCTGGTTATTATCTCTTGCAAGTATGCAACTAAGCTAAGTCATTTACAGCCAGCAAATATTTTTGAAAAGTATTGTAGTCTATCTACCCATTCAGAATAAACAATTTATTTACAAGGTTGTGTCAAGAAATTTATGAAAAACCGATCACGTGTAAGGAATTTATCGGAACATTACCCTGTAGTTTCGCTGTTATTTTATCCAGAACTAATGAGAATAAATAAGGACTTAGCACTAAGGCTTGGTGCAATTCTATTTTAACATGAAATTTATCAGTCTGTCCCACACCTGTCCTAACACTAGTTGTTACTTCCTCATATATTCTCTAACAATCTTTACATATTTTTACATATTCACCGGGGATTCCTTTCTTATTGAGTGCCCACCACAGAATCTCCCGAGGAACTCTATCATATGCTTTCTCAAGATCAATAAATACTATATGAGCGTTTGTTTCTTATCCGAACTAATTGGGGGACATGAGTGTTCGGAAAATCGGCTTTTTCGTGTAATCGAACTGTATTGACATAGCCATACATATTTATCCACACGTGAATGAAAGCCATCTTTAATGACAAGTAAGAATTAAACAATAAAGTACAGTTTTTGCAACAATAACGCTTAAATAATCTTCAATTCTGGTCTGCCGAAGCAAGTTTACCCGTTTAGGAGCTGCTAGGTCACATATTTTTTTAAGGACAGGTCTTTTTCATTCCAAAATCGATGAGCTGGGGCGTTATCAACAAGCAATAATGTTTTGTCTCTTTTGCCATGTTTTAAGTAATTGATGAATTGAGGGGCTCGGTAGTAAACAATGGTAATGGACAAATTTTGATTTTTCCCGAAATATTATGTAAAAGATGGCAAGGGACATGGTAACGCAGAAAACTTGACTTATTTTATCCTTCGAATAATAGATGGCGCCCATAACAAAATATTGTTATGGGCATGCACATAGCAGGTTGTTCAAATCTAAATGGCTTTTTGATGTTAATACTGATAATTCTGAGAGCTACGATGATTACGACTCAGATAAAGATCCTGAATTTCAAATATTTAGTGAAGCTAGTTCGATTAAGTTTCTACAAAAAAGGTAATTTATTTATATTCTTAGAATAATTGTTTGCAAGTAAAAAATGGTAAATGATGTACTTAACATTGTTTACATCCACATTAACTTTGCATAAAAACTTAACATTTTTTACTTGCAAATATGAAAATGAATTCTCTGCAGCCCTATAATACTTAATATTATTTTTATTTATGATTTAGAAAACTTTTGAAAGAACATGGACTTCAAGAAATTTCTTCTCACACATACCCAGAGTCCAATACTGAAGAAGAAGGGGAGAAAGAAAAACAAGAGAAACAAGAAAAAGAAGATTCTGTTTTAGAAACAAATCTAGAAAAAGGAAATTTAAGTAAGCAATTAAAAACGAAAGAGCTCAGAAATCGCAGAAAAGAATATAAACAATACAGAGGTAAGGGAAATATTGTTTTATTAAAAACACAAGGTCCACCGTGTAGTTAATTAATAAATGCTGAGTTATTTGCATCTCATGAAAAATTGCAGACAATTTTTGTTAATTTTTGGGGCATGAACAGTTTTGATCCACAAAATGCTTACTTACAAGGTTGTATGAGATCTAAAAATGTGACTAGGAAGAAAACTAAAGCACTAGTGTCAAAAAGATCTCTATAGAACTATTGAATATAAATTAAAATCACAAGGAAAAGGTGAAGAGGTATGCAAAATGGCTTTTTTAAGTACCCATGGCTTACAGAAAAATCGAGGCCGAGTTGAAATACTCCAAAATCAGATCTAAGAGGTCGACATTCAAATCATCCTAAAAAATATTCCAATTCTGATATAGATTTTCTGAAATCTTTTATTGAAAGCTTACCTAAGTACAAATGCCATTACACCCGTGCTGACAGCTCTAGACAGTATATGAGTATGGAATATTGTATCCAGACTTGTTATGAAAAATATGTAGGAGAATGCATTTTGAAAAAAAAACTCCAGTTTCTACAGATAAATTCAGAAGAATATAATATAAGTTTCAAAAAGCTAAGTTACACAATGATGAAACTGATGTTGAAAAAAATAAAAACTGAACAAGAATTATATCATAGAAAAGCTGAAGCAGGTCAACAGGCAGTCAGAGACGCAGTAGAGGATGCAAACTTAAACCCAGATGTGCATGCAATAAGTTTGGATCTACAGCAAACCCTTCCCACACCAAAGCTTACCACTGGTCCCATGTTCTATAGGATAAAACTGTGGTGCTATAATTTAAGCATACATTCCCTTGGAGATGGTCAGGGTCACTTTTTATAGGGGATAAATCCACTGCTAAAAGAGGGTCGGACGAAATAGCTAGCTGTCTCAATATGTACTTTGAGAAAAATAATATTCGTGGCAGAAAACTAAAAGCTATTTCAGACAATTGCTGCGGACAAAATAAAAACTGGCCCAACATTGGTCTTTGGCTTTATCTTTTACAAAATTACTATTTTAAACAACTAGTTCATATATTTCACTAGTTCAACTAGTTCACACTAGTTCAAATCTGTGAAATGGTCTATTCGCCCAATCACTGGGAATATATTTTCAAGAAGTGTCAGAAAAAGAAACCTTTTCTAGTAACTAGGGTCCATCAAGAGGATATATACGATTGTTCAGTACTGAAAAGCTATTTTAATTAACCGGTAGGTATTTTACAAAGCAGTGTGAAATTATGCCTACCCTTCAGAAGTTCCCAAAAATATACAATATTCAGCATCATACAACGGATTATTTAATTCCATGTCCTTGAATAAAAGAGGAAGACCAACAGCTGCAGAAGAAAAATTTTCTACAGTTACTCAAAAATATAATCATCCCCTTAGTATTCATCCAGAAAAACTGAAAGATGTAAAATCATTCTTGGAATGGATTCCAGCTGTTTATCACGAATGGTATATAAATTTAAAATAAACCCGTAGTACCTACCAAGTTATGTTAAGTCAACACCAGTTAACATGTTACGTTAAACTTTTTCAAATATTTTGGGTAAATAATGTTAAGTTGTAGTACATATTTTCCTCAATAAACACCGAAGAAAAATATTTGGTATTTCATATTTTGCCTACTGATTAACAACATAATCAGCTAATTTTAGCATAATTCATTTAGTCTTATATTTTTTAATAAAAAATATAGGAATATTTTTTTCAAAATTCAACACTTCAAAACTCAAATCTTCTTTATTGTCCCTTACCATTTTTTACTGCCGGACCCCTCAATTAAAGTTTCTATAAAACATTTCATGAAAATTGTACTATCCATTCAAGCAATCTTTTGCGAAGTGGAAACGATATGCATCGCAGACATATTAATGTGTCCAACAACGTGTCCGACAACTTTTACCAATGACAAGCATGGACAATCAGTGGCTGCCAGTAGCATTAGCACTAGCTAAGGCAGTGATTCGATCCTTGCTTATTTTAGGTCCAGGTGCTGCTAATTCATGACGTGACGCAAGAGTTTTCATTTTAAACGTTTTGGTGGGCGTAATTTTCTTTCTTTAGTAACTCCCTCAATTTAATTTAGAATTAATCTACAGCTGATGGATTAGCACGGTTTTTATCCTTGTATTTAAAGCTCATGAATTGCTCGACTTAAATCGTTTTAACCAACCTGTGCTTGCTTGAAAAGTTGATAGCTCTTCTGGTTTCTCCTTGAATCGAACTGCTTTTTAACACAGAATCAGGTTATAAATAGGTTCTCCTTGGAATCTATTTTGAGTAAATCACTTATATCTGTATAACCACTTATGTGAAACACTTAAAATATAAAAAGATACCAGCAGCCAGTACGTAAAAAACAAACAGTTAAAAATGCCAAAACAAAAAGATGGAGAAAGTGGAAAAAAATCAATAATATCGAAACGTTTACACAGATGTGTACAATATGTTACACCGTTCAGTACTCATGAAAACATATGTACACACTATTTTTTTAAAGCCATCTTTGTCGAAATAGCGAAACTACTACAGTTGCACATCATTTCTGTGCGCAATTAGTGATGGCACATTTAGAATTGGAAAAATAAATTATATGTGCACTTCGGGACTGACGAGGATATATTTAAATATTACATACATACCTTATTTAATAAAACAAAATATAAGGGAGACTTGCCCACGTGGCTCAAGGGAGTACTTCTATTGGACTCCTGCCTGACTACTTCTACTAGTCCCGTCGCTATTTCTAACACGTCTGACATATTACTAGACTGTACATATCTAAAACATGTTAGTGAATAAATAAAACAATAACACTTTTATTAAAAATAGTTTACCTTTTCAAAAATGGGTACAATTTCGGTAAAATGTTATCACCAGCGGTGTCTCTTCTTCCTATGATGGGTAAACTGAGCAAAACTTTACACCACAACTCCAACAGTTGGCTTGGGAACATGTCTAATGTCAGATGCGGTAAAAGTCTTAATAGCAGCATCTGAAAACAGAGTTGATTAAACCAAAATGTATTACATTTTAAGGCAAAAAACACTTTCAAGCTTAATAATACGGGAAAGGTCCGGTAAGCATTGATTAACGTTTACAAGGACAAGGTTAAAGTTTATAGACTCGACCATAGATAGCACTGTACAAATAAAATTACTGGTTTTTTATGTTGGCAGTCCAGTTTCGGTAGTAACGGAAAAGTTAACTCCTGAACAGAATTGTCGCACCACTTGGTTTTTAAAACTGACAATAAAAAAATGTGATTTTATTCAACAAAACGAGGTTAAAATCTTAGATTAATGAAACCGGTAGATAGAACATATAGATAGAACTTACAATATTACACTGTTATAGATCGCCATCCGGTAATATTAATATTTTTTAGAAAATCTTGATTCTGTTTTAAATTTCGTTTTATAAATTAATATAAATAATAATATAAATTAATAAGTTGTGTAAGAGCATGACAAACTTTAAACTAAACTTTTGACTGCACACATTTTCTATTAAATTGAAGAAATCCTTCAATTTTAAATATTACTCGTTTTGTTGTTAGTTTGTTTAGTGTGTTTGTTAACTTGCTTGTTTTATTTAACTAACTGACCAATTCTACACAAACTATGTTTGTCTAAAAGGAGACAAAGTATTTATTTATTTATAAAATGCATTTCTCTCTTGAAGAAAAAAATATCACTAATATCTGCAAAACTTGCGAATATTGTATACGAATAAGTACTCATATTAGTTTTAGTTATTGTTTTAAATAAATTATTTAATAATTAAATACTCTAAATCGACGTTATTTTATTATTCCCAAATTGTCCTGGATACGTACCTGTCACACCTCCCACTCATTTGTCCTAACTAGAAATATTTGGCAGCCTTTGCGCATCTGTTTGTTGCCTGAATGTTATATCTTTCCTTTCATTAATCTAAGGTTAAAATGAACTAGCCTCAGGCATCAGACTATATTTCTAATACCGAGTGTTCCGAGCCACAAAACAGCTTGAAGCCTTCGCTGTATTCATCTGAATACATTTTGGAATATTTGCTCTGCCTTTTTCCCACTCCTCATGAGCAACTTCGGCGAAATTTTTCTGTCGGTATTCTTATCTTCAGCTACTCACACTTACTCAGTTTCTTCATTAGTAACTAGCTGCTTTTTCAGGTTTCAGATACTGAGCACATTCAGACACTAAGAATGGAGTGGACATGACTACATTGTAACAAGGGTATCGCTTTCAAATGGACTCTCGAGGGGCCGAAACGAGAGACGAGTGTAGTTCAATGATGGCGTGTACATTTTTAAAATAAGGAAAATCATTGTGATGACTAATTCGAAAGGAACCCTTTACATAAGACTGCTTTAAAAGTACTAATATTGGAATAATGATCTTATGTACCTATTTATATTTTTATTTAACTGACTAATTTAGCTGATTTACAGTAAATAATAATAATAGCCCGGCAGCCTAATGTAACCTTAATTTTGAAAAACAAATTTGCCATAATAATAATAATAATAAAGTTATTAAATACGTCCTTACAATCTTATAACCTCGTTGGACGAAGGGTTTCACATGTACTTTAGGAATGGGAAAATAACAACAGCAACAAAAAAACAAATTCATTATAACTATATTAGTTATTATTTAAAATAAATCTGTTTATGCTGATTCACTTCCAGATGTTAATTCACCATCAATACTGTCTTCTCCCGGAGTAATAATAATGGGCTCGATAAGAACATCAACACGCGTGGCTACGTCTCACATTTTATCTTCTTCTTTCTGTGGATGCTTAATGCATGACTGCCAGTTGGAAGCGGTTGTATTTTGTATGGTGTGTTCTAATAATAATTTGACATTTTTAAATTTGAAGGTTATGTTTTTTTGCGCTATCTTATTTTTTATATGTGCCCATATCAGCTCAATAGGATTCAATTCACAATGATACGGTGAAGTTCTTAATACGGTTATGTCATGCTCACGTGCCATTTCGTCTACTGCAAATCTGATATATGAAGTCTTTTACTTGCGTACTACATCAAATAATCGAACTTTTATCATGGACTGGTCAAAATCTATATTTTTGCGTCTTAGCCAATTTACTATATCTGCCTTTCGAGATGCAGAAGTCGGTATTTTTTCCATACGACGGCTGTGATAAAGTGCATTGTCCATTATAATTACCTATCCAGATTCTACAAGAGTTAGTATAGAGGAAAATCATTGTTCAAACACATCCGAATTCATATCCTCACGATAATCGCTTATTTTGATTGAGGTAAACACATTTAAACCACCTTGTAAGAAACCTGAATCACTTCCTATGTGCGTAATAATGAGGCGACTTCCTTTGTCTGAAGGTGCTTCTAAGCCGATTGAAAGTCTGTCATTAAAAGCCTGTCGCGAATAGTTACGTCGTGCCATACTTTGGATTTCGTATGACCCCTATTCAACCAAGTTTCGTCCATACAATAATTTTTTTTTCCAAGACGTCTAAAATCACGAATTTTTTGTAAATATTCTCTCCACCATATCACTAGTTCGTCTCTCTCGATTAACAAACTTTTCCTACTTCTCTTTACATACAGAAAATTCATTTCACGTAATGTTCTTTGTAATACCCGCATGGATATTTTATTTAAAGTATCATTGATTATACTTTTCGTAATATTGTCAAATACAATTTTTGTACGTCCTTTGTGAATATGTTTTTACAGTGGTTTATTACCTTAAATTATTCGGTAAACTAATACGAGCTGATACTTTCGTTAAATTGCCACACAATGCCGCGACGTCCTCAAAAATCGATTTAATCATTTGCTTTTCTTTCACAGATAACCACCTCCTTTTATCCGGTTTATTAACAGATGTACTGCATGTTGGTTTTGATGCCATGTTACCCGACTGTGCGCTCATGAAATACTTCTAACCACCTGATTTTAATATTTATTTCCACTATTTACCGGCGAGTTTTAACAATTGTGCCGTATTGCAACAAGAATATTAGTTTCGAAAAAGATAACACTGTCCGCCTGCCCCTCTCTTGACATTCAGTTATACCTCAACGACACTGATAAGCTGCACACGGTACTAAATAATAAAGTTCGCAACAAGGCGAGTATACGTCATCCAGTAAGAAGTAAATTTGTATGCTAATAAATAAAAAATATATAGCCGCTTACTATCAAGTGTTTACGAACTACAAAATGTCTGCCCTGACAATCCTATTGAATTTAGATTATATACTTTTGCAATTCGTTATTTTGATTCACCAAACCAGAGCAACATAAGAAATTAAGGGTCTGATAGCCGTTTTATATGGTTAAGCTTTCAGACTCCATGTTTTGACACAATGCCAAGGTCCCCTATAGTGCCCTTGTTTCTTTATTGATGATATTTGTTTTCTTCAAGAATAACTTAATATCTACTTAATATTTTCCGAAAATAATAGTGTTACTCCACTCATAACCGGAGGTGCAACTCTGAGTTACCATATAAATAGTAATTGAGTTGAATAGCAACCAAGAGAAAGTACTTTAGCAACGGTCTCTGTTCCTAATATGTATTAACTGACAAAATAATTTTTTCATAAAAGACATTGGCTTCTTGAATGACGAATAATTTTTTAGTTTGATGAAAGCGTGCATAGGATAACATAGCATCCCTTAATCATCAAAAAGATTAATTAATGAAAAATAAAAATAAAACTTTTAAAATTCTCTGTAACGACCAATGGCAGAGATTACAGTATTGTTACGATAAATTCTGACCCTAAACTGTAAATATTATGACTAATTCTTTTTTGTTGTAGTTATTTGAGAGTGCAACGATCTCTCATCGAAGACCCCTGACTGGTTTTTTTGGTCCCGCTTGGAAGTTTCGAGTCGTGGAAATGACTCATCATAGGCCTTTCGCCAAAACAGCAGTATATTCGATGGGTTTCGAGAAACAGCTGTTTTCATTCTCGAATAACAGGACTTTATATTTATAGAGGAATTTTGTTATGAAGAGGGCCAGTTAATTTTTGAACGCGCTCGCGATTTTAATTGTTACGTTCGTCTATATAAATTATGTATTATTAGTTAAATAAATTGATATAAATTATCGTGCTTTTTAAAAAATTAAAATAAGAACCTTTTAATAAATAAATAATAAATGAAATAGAATAGATTATAATTAATAAATTCACAACAAATGGTGTCAGAATAGTGGAATACATCAAATAAATTGCGAAAATAAATAAGACATAATAATATAACAAGTGAATATTTGTAAATTGTGAAAATGACGACGATTTATGAGCTCCCAGTCACGAATTTAAGAAGACATCTCGAAGACAGAGAATTAGCTTCTACCGGAAAAAAGGCCGAGTTAGTCCAACGACTAAAGAACGCTTTGCTAGAAGAAGGACTAGATCCAGAGACTTATATATTTGAAGATGCTGTCCTCTCGTCGATTTCGAAAGTTTCTTCTGATGTAGCCAAAGTTTCTGGTGACATCGCATCATTAGAGAACAAAGTTTCTGACGATATTTCGAAGGTATCTTCTGATGTAGCCAAAGTTTCTGGTGACATCGCATCATTAGAAGACAAAGTTTCTAACAAAATTTCTTCTCTGGAAAGTAAAGTTTCTGCTAACATCTCTTTAGAAATCTCTAAAGTCACTTCTGAGATGTCTGCCCTCGACGATAGAATATCGTCGTTAAAAGACCAAGTTGCTGCCGATATGTTGGCTTTCGAAGAAAAGATATGGAAAGAGATGGAAAGGAAGATGGAGGAAACAGGGACAGCAGAGAGAGGAAACAATCCAATTACAGTAGAGACAAAAGAAGAGGAGACAAAATGTAAGTTGGAGACACGTCCGAAATTTGAAGGAAGTGGAGGTTCTGTTCATGTTAAAGTCCCAACTTTCGACGGAAAATCATCATGGAACAACTACATGAAACAGTTCGAATCAGCCGCAAGAGCGAATGGATGGTCTGAAAAAGAAAAGGCTGTAAACCTGACTATCGCTCTTCGAGGAGATGCATTAGATGTGCTTCAGACCATAGCCGTAGAGGAGACGGATGATTTCGAACAACTAAAGAAGAGGTTAAATATGCGATATGTCCACGAACATTTGGAGCATGTATATCAGTCGCAGCTTAAAAATCGAAGACAAAAGAAAGATGAGGCTCTTCAAGAATATGAGGTAGATAATGCCAGATTAGTACGATATGCTTATCCAACAGCTCCCGAAGACATGATGGAAAAATTGGCCGTTCAAACGTTTATTGATGGTCTTCGTGATCATGAAATGCAGAGAACACTGCGATTAGCTCGTCACAAGACGCTGGTTGATGTCTTATCCGCCGCCCTCGAATACGAGTCAGCTACGCAGGCCTCTGGCGGTTACAGTAAAGTTAGGACTGTAAAAGAGGAAGGAGATGAAGATAAACTTGACCAGCTCGTTAATATGATGAAAAGCATGACATACAAGAAAACGAAGACCATCAGATGCTGGAATTGTGGCGAAATAGGACACGTACGAAGCTCCTGTAAGCATCCTAGGTACGACGCAAATCAAGAAACTCACCATCAGGAAAACTAGAACGGGTCGGCCTTAGGGGGCAGCTTCGACCCAGAACTTTTCCAAAGACCCTCTCATACTAATAGCTTCTTTGAAATGTCGTGAAGATAGTGTATATGTAGATGGAGAAATAAATGGTAAAAAGCATACGTTGTTGGTGGATAACGGAGCGACCAGAACCATTATACGCCCGACAGTTATAAACAGCCGTAAGAAACTGTTACCAACGAGGTTGCGACTTCGGACCGCTACAGGTGAAAATGCCAACATTCATGGAGAAATCCAGGTACAATTAGGAATTGGAGCAGAAAAGTTCGTCCATACTGTTATAGTTGCTGACATCGAAGAGGATGTTATATTAGGAATGGACGTAATGAATACGCATGGATACCAAATGGATTTTAAGAATAAGGTAATCAAAGTTGGTAACGAGGAGGTATTTCTCCATCCACATAATGACAACACTGCAAGCAGCCATTAAAGAAGATACAGTCGTGCCTGCGAGAAGCGAAACGATCATAGTAGCGCGGCTACAGGGAATTGTGGACGGAGGGAGACCTGTTATGATGGAGCCTTGGAAACACGACGATGAGGTTGGCCGTGGAATCATAATTGGAAAGGAATTGGTGACTTCGGCTAAGGAAATTCCTGTGAGACTTATTAATGTCAACGACTACCCAGTGACCATAAAGAAAGAGACAAAAGTAGGAACTTGTGTACCTGTGACATCCATAATCCGTCAGGCGACAACATCTGATAATTCCAACGACAAATTCGACCAAATGGTTGCAGTTGCTGGACAGTCTCTGAATCAGATTGAGAAAAGAAAATTAAGGGAATTTCTTCGGCAGTATCGTGATATTTTCGTACCGAAAGGAGGAAAGACGGGAAGAACTACCGTTGTTAAGCATAAAATTGATACTGGTAATGCTAAGCCAATTCGTCAAACAGCTCGAAGATTACCACAGGCGAAAAGAGAGGAAGCTGAAACGATTGTTCAGGAAATGAAGAAAGACGGGGTGATAGAACCTTCTACGAGCCCATGGGTCTCTCCGGTGGTCCTGGTTAAGAAAAAAGACGGAACGACGAGGTTCTGTGTGGATTACCGTTTGCTGAACAACGTTACCAAGAAAGATAGTTATCCTCTGCCTCGGATCGATGACACATTGGACACATTGGCTGGAAGTAAATTGTTTTCTACTTTGGATTTGAAGTCTGGATACTGGCAGGTAGAAATGGACCCAGTAGATAAAGAAAAGACAGACTTCACCACAGGATCTGGATTGTGGCAATTCAACGTTATGCCATTTGGACTCTGTAATGCTCCTGCGACATTTGAGAGGCTTATGGAAAATGTGTTGAGAGGGTTATCTTGGAAAACATGCCTGGTTTATTTAGATGACATAATCGTCTTGGGGGAGACATTTGAAGGTCATTTGAGGAATTTAGAAAACGTTTTTAATCGACTTAAAGCTGCCCAATTGATGCTAAACCCCAAGAAGTGCCAGCTATTTCAAGATAAAGTCAATTATCTGGGTATATAGTCAGTAAAGAAGGAGTGGCCGTGGATAAGGGAAAAATCGATTCCATTAAGGAATGGCCAAAACCAACTGACAAACACCAAGTGAGAAGTTTTCTTGGACTATGTACTTACTACCAAAGGTTTATTAAGAAGTTTGCAGATATCGCTAAGCCATTAACGCGACTTACGGAGGAAGCAAGAGATTACCGCTGGGATACAGACTGCCAAAATGCCTTTGAGACCTTGAAAAAGCATTTAATAACAGCACCAATTTTAGGGTATCCACTGCCAGAAGGAGAGTTCATCTTAGATACAGATGCAAGTAATGTGGGAATTGGAGGAGTGCTGTCTCAGATTCAAGGAGGACAGGAACGAGTCCTCGGATATTTTAGTAAAGTTCTTTCAAAACCTGAGCGGAATTATTGTGTCACGAGAAGAGAACTTCTAGCAGTAGTGAAATCAGTAGAGCACTTCTATCAATACCTTTATGGTAGGAAGTTTCTAATCCGAACCGACCATGCCGCCCTTAAATGGTTGATGCAGTTTAAGAATCCAGAGGGTCAGATAGCCAGGTGGATCGAACGACTCCAAGAATACGATTTTAAGATTGAGCACCGGGCCGGAGTTAGCCACAGAAACGCTGATTCTCTTTCCAGAAGGCCATGCCCAGCAGAGTGTTCCCACTGCTACAAAACGGAATCCAAGGAAGCAGCAGTGCTAAGAACAACGATGGTCAACGACGACTGGACGCCTACTGAGATCAGAGAAGAACAAGAAAGAGATCCAGTTATACAGAAAATTCGAAAATGGAAAGAGGAAAACCGTCGACCACCTTGGCAAGAAATATCAAACCTATGCTCAGTAGTTAAGACGTATTGGGCCCAGTGGGACTCATTTATCATCGAAGATGGCTTGCTCAAACGACTCCTGGAAAATGATGACAGTTCAGAGAAGAGAAGACAGTTGGTGATCCCAAATAGCAGAATAGCCGAAGAAAGAAATAGAATAGATTATAATTAATAAATTCACAACAGTATCATAGGCAGGAAAATAATGAATCTATTCATATAAGAGAAAAAAAAGAAGATGTGTGGAGAGATAAAAATAAGCGGCTATATTTTGTCGCTATATTTTGAAGTATTCGCTACAACTTGTTATTCACTGTCTAAGAGAAATAAGGAAAAATAAGTTAGCTTGCAATCTTAATCATATCTATGATCTTATTTTTGTTCTCAATTAATGCATTTAAGTTTATATATGTACAGGGTGTCCCAAATTGGTATGTTTTGAAGGGTATACCGAAAACTAGGAGATAGAAAAAAGTAGTAAAGATGTCATGACTTCTTTTTTCGTTAAAGTAATGCTTGCCCAAACAAATCATCAATAGCACCTCACAGTAGCGAAATACAGGGCGAATATTGAAAAATGTCGAAAACGACAGGGTTAAATATCATCTTTATTAATAAAAATTAAAAAAAGATTTTATTAGAACTTTTTATAGAAATATTATGGAAACGTCCAGCGAATTTTTTTAGGGGGTCTCACTAAAGAAATATAATACCAACTTATGTTTTTTATATGACTATATACTTTGACATTTTTCATTCTTAATTCTCTTTTACTGATATGACATAATATATATCTATTTTCAGTTTTTGAAGCTACTGTGCAGATAATATGTTTATAGTTGACGTTATGTTATAGGCCCTTAAAAATAAAACACTCGTATTTTAACATTTTATTACGAGGATATTAATCCCTTAACAGTTTTATTTAGCAAAAATAAAATCAGTACCTACCTAACAAAAAAGTAAATACTTACTACTAATTGTTGGTTCAAAGCGAATTATTGCTTTTAAAGTATTGTTTCCATATTTTATAAATAAAATTGTCACGAAATAGAACACACCGTATTTTATTACATTTTTCGTTTCTATTTATAATTTTTTATCGGATATAATATTATTGTCTTCTATTTTTTTATTATTGTTTTGAAGCTATTTTCTTCTGACATTATGTGTATTTTCTTGTTACTAGTTTTATTGGGAATAAGCCACAATTTTACTTTAAAATAAATTTATTTTGACGTTTAGATTTCCGTAAATTGCATTATTTTTTTTTTATCTAAAATAACATATTGTTACATCTTGTATAAATATTCATTTGGTAGAGTAGGTTATATTAACAGGTAATATGTAATAGTGAAGGTAATATTTAGCGATGAAGCTCGCATATCCAGTGCAGGAATATTAACTGATACAATAAACTATACTTCATCTAATTTACATAGTGGTGCACGTCTTCAGCGTCATAGCCCGTGACGTCACATGATACCAACACGAAATATTTAGGCGGTAGGTGCGTTCTTTTTTAGAATCACTTTGCCGAGTACACTGGCATTACAGCCACTAGACATATTTTATTATATACGCGTAGAACTAATATTTAAAGATTTCTATTAATGTTAACTTAAAGAAATAGACAACAATATGTTTCATTTAATTTGTATAAATGCATTATAAAGCGTTTTTATGAAGAACATTTGTTCGGAACACACTGTAACTGTAATCGAACGAAGGTGAAATTGTGGCATAAATTGGTAACACTTATTTGACAGTTGCGGTGTTGACACTTTTTGTACTTTATTATTTTAAATTTTAAAGTGAATACCTCTTGTTTTATATTTTTACCTACTTAATAAAATCTGTTCTTTTTAGAACAAAATTAGTGTGTTTAATTTCAAAAATGTCACGTAAGAATTTAAATAGTCGTTGTAAAGAATAATAATAATTATGTGACCTATTTGATTTAAAATGGATTCAGGATTTGTTTATACTTTGGCAACTATGTCAACTTCGATCTCTGACGTAGATAATGACGTGCAACGGTTTGTAAATTAAAAGGACTGTATATTCAAATGACTCAAATACTTACTTAGTTCAGGGGATCAGAAGGTAAGAGAGATTCGGTTTTAACGTTAGTCTTTTGTTAAGCATAATAAATTAGTTTATCTTGTATTTGATGATAAACTAACCGCTGCCGGATATATAGGTATCTTAAAAATAAACTTAAATACCATTTTTAATGAGAAATACATATTTGACAGAGAGTAATACATTTTTGTTTTAACAAGATGGAGCACCTGCTCATAATGCCGACTTCGTTGGAAATTATTTAAATGAAAAATATCACAATCGGTGGATTGGAACTTATTGTTCTTGTTCACCAGAACTCAATCCTGCTAATTTTTTTATTTGGCGATTTAAAAAAAACACTGTTTATAAAGCTGACTTTAATACTAAGGAAGAATAATTCCAAAGCATTCATCAAGCATTTAGAAAAATAAAGCCAATGCATATACTCAATTGAGTAAGATCTGTAAGAAAAAGGTGTTTTTCAACAAAACGAGGGCATTTTGAATATTTATTATAATTTTTAAATTTTTGTAAAATGAATTCTAGTTGTTCCTTTGTGTATTATTGTTGTTTTTATGTTTATTATAAAGTTATTATTTTCGTAAAATTAACTCTGATTCTTAAGTAGTTTTTTGTTGCTGGTAGATGTGTTATTTCCATTTTTTAAGTGAATTGATCTTATTTCTGGTAAATTAAACTGTAAATGATTATTATCCCAATAATAAAATGTAAAAGGTTGCAGAGTAACTCCAACGACTGAAAATAGATGCATAATATGTCACATCAGGTGAAAGAGAATTAAAAATGCAAACTATAAATGGCAAAATATATAGGGTGTCCCATATAAAAAATCATATCATCATCATCATCATCATTGGTGCTACAGCCCTATAAAAGAGCCTCGACCTTCCCAAGTCTATTACGCCAGTCAGTTCTATCCATTGCCAACTGTTGCCAGTTTGCTGCGCCTATTTGTCTACCATCCTCATCTACACCATCCCTCCATCTGAGTTTTGGTCTACCCCTACTTCTACTTCCCACAGGTTGTGACATAAGGATTCTTCTAGGAGGGTTGTTCTGCTGTGATCTTGCCAGATGTCCTGCCCATCTTAGTATTCCTATTTTTATAAAGGATACTACGTCTTTACCACCAAATATATGTTTATATCTGT
This sequence comes from Diabrotica undecimpunctata, assembly GCF_040954645.1. Lineage (NCBI taxonomy): Eukaryota > Metazoa > Arthropoda > Insecta > Coleoptera > Chrysomelidae > Diabrotica > Diabrotica undecimpunctata. Next base: position 70,858 of record NW_027312017.1, read on the forward strand.
GATATATCTCGTAGTTGTACCTCCTTCTCCAAACACCATTTTCACAGATGCCACCAAATATTCTTCTCAGGATCCTTCGTTCAAATATAAGCAGGAGATTTTCATCTGCCTTGGAAATGGTCCATGTCTCCGACCCATATGTCAACACTGGTTGTATAAGGGTTTTGTATATAGTTATTTTTGTTTTTTGGCTTAAGTTTCTGCTTCTCATATGTCTACTCAGTCCAAAATAGCATTTGTTTGCTAGGATTATTCTTCGCTTGATTTCTTCCGTCATGACGTTCTCCTTGGTGATCAGGGAGCCTAAGTATGTGAATTTGTCCACCACTTCAAATGGTAGAATTATCAACCGTGAATTGGTGGTCGATGTTTCTGGCTCTATTGTTGGGTGTTGATGCCATTATCTTAGTTTTATTTTCATTTACTTGCAGGCCCGTATTTTTTTAGGCGTTTGACAAGGTGGTATACATTTCTTCTAGCTTGCGTGTTGTGCGGGCAACTAGATCAACATCATCTGCATATGCCAAAATTTGGGATGATTTATTAAAAATGTTTCCTCTGCTGTCTATTTGGGCATCCCTGACCGCCTTTTCCAAAGCTATGTTGAAAAGGAGACACGCCAGCGCATCTCCCTGTCGCAGCCCAACATGCGTTTCAAATGCCTGTGATTGTTCGCCCTGTATTTCGACTTTGCAAACAACTTTACGCATTGTAGCCTTAACCAATCTTATCAGTTTATCGGGGATGTGGAATTCATCCATGGCTTCATACAATTTATTTCTTAGGACACTATCATGGGCCGATTTAAAATCTACGAAAAGATGGTATGTGTCGATATTGAATCATTGGTTTTTTCCAGTATTTGCCTTAGCACAAAGATCTGGTCTGTTGTTGATCGACCAGGCCTAAAACCACTTTGATATTCGCCAAGAAGCTCCTCTGAATAATATATCTATCAAAAGTTTAAATAAAGTTTTTAAAAATTTTTCTTAATAAATAAGATATTTAACCCTGTCGTTTTCGACATTTTTTAATAATTGACATGGCATCTTAACTATTTTTTTTCTCCTGTAGTTTTTGGTATACCCTGTAAAACATACCAATTTGGGACACCCGGTACATTATACTTAATAATTTATTACCAGCAGATATTTCTGCCCAGTTCCCATAGACATTTATACAGAAGAAAATAAATACATGTCTATATTTGACCACTTACCTTTCCTTTCCGAATGTTAAGGAAACTACAGATCTTCTCTTCTTGTACAAAACCTTGAAAAATCTTTACTATATAGTCGTATTGATTTTCTAAAACAATTTCACTTTCTAACTTAAACAGTCTTAGGACTTCTCGTTTTTGTTCTGGCGTGGGGGCTAACTCCAACTCTCTTAATCTGGAATAAGGACAATTTATATAGAACCATCGAAGAAAACAAAACATATATAATTTAAGAAGGCCATGAAACAGTTTATTTGTATGTGTCTGTAGTAGCATAGTCACCATGTTGAATGACGACCTTTATTTTAAACAAGCATTTCTGGGAAAATTAAGTAAAAAATGGTATTCAGTAAGGCAATTATTACCGAATATTACTTTCATATACATATAAAAGTAAACAGCTAATCGCAAAACAGTGTGAATGGCAAAATGAAAATTATAAAATGATAGTTTTCAGTAAACAGAAAAATGATTCAGTATTTGTGACATTTTTACCGGTAAAATAAAAAGCATTAGCACTTAAATCCGACCTCCAATTAGTTATTTAATTATGATTTAAACTTTAATTATTAAAAATACCATGTTTAAAAATTAATCGTTTTGGAACTTTTGCACATGCAGTGTGATAAGTGAGACAATAACAAACATAGGACAATGCAATACACAAAACCCTGCACTATACTACTTAAGTAATACAGAATCGCAATACACACTCAACAAGATCCCCGACACGGAAACGGTGTAGGTTTCATAATTAAAACGTAAATTAAACAATATGTAAAATCATTTGTACTACATTAAGACTGAAGTTACAGTTCCTATGAACATCCACTACCGATAAAGATTTCTATCAGATTTTCATTTAGTTACCATTTTATCATTTATACGGCAAGATTAACAAACGTAAATTTTTGTATTATTTTTACTGTAAAGTGCGTGTCTGCTTCTCAAAATGAATTTAACCCGTAACGGATACCCACCGGTCCTGTATACCCATCGCCATGTGGACCCATCGCCATTGAGATTTAAGCATACTTTAACGAACCTGAACGGATTTCGGTCCGCGTGACCCCAGGGGAATTTTACCGTTATAGTTTTTGTGGGATTTCATAAAAGGAAAAAACATTTTAACTTGATATTATTAATTTTTAACTACTTAAATGAAGAAACAGATTTTAAGGAAATAAGCGATCACTACACATCCAGTGATATTGAGTAACAATCTGATGATCAAGACTATGATTCTGATTAGAGTAAATTAGGAGGAGTAAAAAAGAAGAAATATTAGGGCGTAAATACCAAAAAACCCAATATTTATGCGTAAAACGGAAAGAAACGGAGAGCGCGAAGCAGAAAAACGAAAAAAAAAAGGAAGACTAGCAACCACATGAATGAAGGGCATCTCTAAGACGATGTCGGAAAGAAATTTAAGAGATGAAGACCGCCACAATAGAAAGGAGTGTGTTACTTACCTTTGTTTTTGCTTCATTTCTCTTAATTTATCCATATTGCTTATATACAAAGGATTATTGATATCTTCCGCCTTAAGCAGTAACGCGTACAATGCTTCCAGTTCTAACAACAGCTGCTTCGTCTTCCTTGTGTCCCTCGGTACCTGAGGACTGTCAGTTTCTTTGTCAGGAGTAACAATGTCCATGTCGATGATTTTTCGAGGAGCCGTGACCGACCCACACTGAAAATATATGATTAGTTAACCATTTCTAGCTTATTTTATATACACATGTCTAACATATATATATATATATATATATATATATATATATATATATATATATATATATATATATATATATATATAGTTACTTGTATATATATACACCGGGTGGTGAATCGCCAAATGGGCCATAGGAACCTCAATGGGAAATTCTAAATTGTTGAATTCCTGCTTCCCTAATTATTTTATATCAAAAGTTATAAGAAACTTTTTATAGAGGGGTGAAATCTGCATTAAAAACAAGTGTTAAATGAACGGATAAATTTAAATGAACGGAAATTATTCATTTTCAAAATTTTTAAGACCGTGGAATTATGAATATTAAACTGGTCTGCAATGGTCCGAGAACTTATTTCAGGATTTTCTACAACTGCTATTAATACATTTATTTAATTTTGATTTTCTAAATTTCTTGGTAACTCAGCAATATTGTTTGTACATGTACAATTGGAAATCACGGTCCCAGTATTTTCAAAATTTTGTAAAATCCTTTAAATTGTTGACTGACTTGGAATTGGTTTATTGCGATATCTTACGCTAAATAAAGAACTGACAATTCGCGCACGATTGCCTGAATAAAACATTTTTATTATTGCTACTTTCTCCTCAACTGAATGCATTTTTAATCAACTTTATTGTTTTTTAAACAATAAATCACAAAATAAAAATTTTGGCAATTCAAATATTGTCAAATATCAGAAACATCAATATGACCAAATGCAACATGTCATACACATTCTTGCATATCGTGTGGCCTGACTTTAAGGAGTGGTCTGAAACATGTATTATATTCTTGCAAAATTTTGGAATATGGAAATTTTGAAATAATAATTGTTGCTAATTTACGGTGTACCCCAATACTGAATTAATAAACAATAATGTCAAACTGTCAGTTTCTGAAAAATCAATCATGGCCAACTCACAATAATTATTGGTAAACGTTAAAATATCTACACAAATTAATACTTTGATAGAAAAATAAAAATATCTAGAAAACTGATAACTTTAGGTATAGGGAGTACTTCATAAAATTTGAAGTACGATATTAGTACTTTTCGATAGTGATATAAAATATCACTATAAATACATTTTTATAGTGATATAAAATTACCAAGAAAATAATGTACTTGCATTTTGATTTACCCTGTATTTGATTTAACGAATATTATGAAAACGAATATGTTTTATAATTTTTAACAATTATTATTACCACAAATAGTCTGGCTAATTGGCTATACCAAAGACATTATACAATAAAAAAAAACAATTATTAAAAAAATATGGTTGCAATAGATCAATGTTCCTATACTCCTTTTTAATTATACAGGGAGTTAAACTTGATACGATTTTCAGGTAATATTGGTTATAACTTTGTAAATACCCGGTATAACATAATAAAACTTTACATTGTTGTGATGTGGAAGTGAAGCAGATTTCAAATATAAAATATACAAAATAAAATACAGGGTGTTCCATTTAAAAAACATAGGTTTGGTCTGACACCATCTTATGGAACACCCTGTAAGATTGTAACTAATTTTAAAATGTGGAGTTTAAAGCTATCTACAATTTTTGTCAATAACTTTTTTAAGATTTTAAGATAAGTTTGATATAACAGTTAAACTTACTACTATAATATAAAATTTATGTTATATATTCAATTTGAATTAAGTCTCAAATTCGTGACTAAACGATTAATACTATATTTTTATCAGAAATGTACAATTGCTTGGGAACATAAAATAATTGGAGCGAAAATAACAATTTCTATATATCTTAGTAAAGTGATGCATGCCATAAAATGTTCACGACTATAAAAACTAATCGATTTTCTGGTGAATTTTCACCCAAAGCACGTGTATGTCATAATATGCAAGTAAATATGTTACAAAATGTTTACGATCGCTGTAATAAAATCTATATATAGATTGATAATTTTAAATATTTTAATTTATATCCAAAATAGGTACTCACCTGTAACTTGCCTAACGAATTTTCAAATTGCAAAGGCGTATAGACCCGTGGTGTTAGTGTATTTGCATTTTCTTGCCTATCACTGTTCCTGTGTTGCCTTTTATGATGTACGTTTCTTTCGTTAGAGTTTTCTTTGTTGTTACCTTTCAATTTCCTCTCCTTAAAGATCTTAAAACAAAGAAAGGGTAATTTGTAAGATAATTTTTTTTTTTTTTATTTTTTTTTAGCGATTAAATCTTCTAAAAACTATGGCCAATAAAGAATGGGGTGCGAATCGCCAAACACTTTTAATGTTATACAGAACATTAATCAGATCAAAATTAGATTATGGATCTAGTGTGTATTCTACAGCCACTAAGACACTGCTAAAAAACTTGACAGTCTTCACAACCTATCTTTACGTATAATATATGGAGCTTTTCGCACAACACCAATCGTAAGTATTTATTGTGAAGTTGGTGAACCGTCCTTAGAAGACAGAAGACTTTATTTAAGTGTAGCATACGCCGTAAAAATCAAGTCTAACCCAAAAAACCCTACTATTCACAATTGTTTTACAGAAAAGTTCCCAAATCTCTTCATAAATAAGCCAAGAACTGCCAAACCTTTCTACGCAAGGATTAGAAGCTATTTAAATCAATTAAACTACACGTTCCCAGAAAGCCTCAATTTGCTTACAGGTAGCGTCTGTGAGAGTCCCCGACTCAATTCCGTACAACAGTATAGGAAAGATATAACATCGTAGTAACCTGAATGATCCCAATTTTCATTGACGTTCGTACCAAGGTAGGTGTATGTTTTTACTCATTCTATTGGTTGACCATTCATACTGATTCTTTCAATTTGTTGTTCCTTCTTAGAGATCATCATACATTTTGTTTTCTTAATGTTCAGTTTAAGTCTTCTCTGACTCACTTCTGTGATTCTATTTATTAACTCCGTGTACCACCGTGTCATCCGCGTATCTGATGTTATTGATTAATTCTCCGTTAATTTGAATTCCAGCTTCAACATCTTCTACTGCTTCTTGAAAGATTTCCTCAGAGTATATGTTAAACAGCAGGGGTGATAGTATCCATCCGTGTCGGACCTAGTCATGTGTAACACTGTGTGGTATGACACTTTTGTGCTGATAATTTACGGTGCGTCATGTGTATTGACACCGCGACAATAAAGTGTCATGACACAGTAACACCGTCGTAACACCCCGAGTGTTCCCGAGCAAGGCAATTCACTGCAATAGTGCGATTTGATACAAGATACAACAAAAAGAGACAGTATGTTCTTTTGCTTTGTGTCCTTTGTTCTCAAAAAGGTTTTATTTGTGAAAAGATCAACTCTCGGTCAGAGTCTCGCACAACTATTAAGTAAATGCAAAATAGATGTTACAGCTTCTTCATCTGTTTTTACAATATCTGTCCTTATTTCGATGGTTTAGCAAAATATTGTCGTTCTGTAAGGATATAACCAGTCTCTTTATTTAGATTATTTTTTATGGGCCACTCACTTGAATTGATCCCAAATAAAAGTTTATACTCAGATATAGATTATTAATGTTTTGACCCAAATCAATTTTAAAAAGAACATTTTTATTGAAGCTTGAGATATTACAAAAGTTTGTAAAAATAAATTTAAATATAAGTAATTACTAAATAATTTTAAAGTGTTTAATAATCACAGATCAGACATAGAATATCTTTGTAACCCATTTATTAAATTTAATATATTTGACATTTTCATTACAGATGTATAATGTGTATCTAATTTCAATAAATTTTTATGCACAAATATCATGCTTCAGATATTGTGGAATAGAGTACTTAGGTATTCTATTTAATAGATATCCGACATAAAGGATTATCAAAAGTACTACACGCAAATATCAACAGCACCCTCATTTGCCAGTATTTCCATTGTATTAACTACAATGTTATGTAAATCTGAACAACCTGTTAGGTATAATTCTTTGAACAAAAGGTAACTTACATCTCATCCCACACGTTAAAATGTTAAATCTCTTTAAAATACCAAAACCTCTGTCATTCAGAATTCTTGACGCAATTTATGATAGATTATACAGCACTTCGAACTGCTGAAGATTCTACAATGGTAGTTGAGAACTTAATATCCACTATTTCCTAATAATCCATAGTCCAGAAATTCCCTATTTTATATACCCATAATATGTAAAAGTATTTAACAACTCCTAAAATAGCTACTTCTAATAATTGCACTTTCATATTGTACAACGAGTATTATGGGTTATAGTACCTATTCTTTATTTTAATTTTTATTATAGGATCCTATGATAGGTAACAAATACAATTTATAGTGTATAGATTATTTTTATATATACAAAAATTTAATGTCATTCGTCAAAATAAAAGAATAAAATCTGTGTTTGCAATAATTCTCTATTGATGACATACGCATTAGGGAAGGTTTAAAACTTTCAAGTAGTGTCAATGGCTTACTGTGTTATATGACACAATAGTGTTGATACAATAAGCTGCGCCAGTGTTGCTGTATCAACACCCAAAAATTTAGTGTGTTACCCATGGTTAGTCGGACCCCCCGTTTGATTTTGATATCATCGGATTCTCATGCCTCTGTAAGGATAGACGATGTTTAATTCCAGTAAAGATTGCTAATAATTCTTAGATCACAGCTGTTTATTCCAATATTTGTTAATATCTCCACCAGCTTGTCGTGTTTTACCGTATCAAATGCTTTATGGTAATCAATGAAGCATGCATAAATATCGCAATTCACATCGCTCTACATCGTTGAAATGCACTAGCACTTGTATGCTAAAGAGAGCCTCTCTCGTACCTACTGCATTCCGAAAACCAAACCGTGTACGACTGATTTTGATTTCACACTCACGACAATAATCACATATGTCAGTCTCAGTTTTTTGAACGTAAAATTAGTTTCTCTGAAAAACTTAAAATAGGCCTTGTATTTCATGGTAAGATTATTCCCAGTAGTGTCTTCAAACAACTTTTGAAGCTGTTTAAAAATGTTCTTAATCGTTAGGTCTGGGTTGTCGAAGTACAATCTGTTTGTTTTTCCAGGTGTGTAATGACTTGGTTTATGTGGAATAGATTTTGAATGTTCTAAAGGCATAGAATAAACATCTGAAATTTTTTTTTGGCTTCTGTGTTTTCCACGTTTTTCATCAAGTGAAGTTTTCTAAACAATTTTTTTCTGTAATATTCTTACACGCTTAACTCCCACTTGATGTAAGTCAACAAAAAAGGAATGGCGCACGGGCACATCACAACCAGAAGTTTTTAAGCTTGTATTTCCAGTGATACTGTCTGTTAATTTTGGGATTTTTTATCTTTCTATACCTTTCTGAAGGCTCCCAACAACCTGCCAGAAGAGTGTCTTGTTCTTTTTTTAAACCATTATCATAACAAGAGTCGAATAAACGCTTTTGATCTTGCGAAGTTATCTTTGCAAAACATTTTTCTACACAACACTTACGGACAACATAAAATACCTTACTCTGTACAGTTTTTCCCTAAATTTTGACACATACTCCTGTCCACTCGGTCTCTTAGATTTTGCCACGTTTTCTTTCCAATGGTCTTTCTGAACAATTTTCTTTTTGGCACCTGTTAACACAGTCTTATCTAAAATAGCTTTACGACTAGCCATTGATTTAAAATACACTTAAACTTACAGTTTAAAATATAACATAACCTCAATCACATTGACAGAAATTCACCAAAACAGAGTCGATTTAAAGACACAAATCTTTCTCAGCTGTGCCAACACTTCACTAAAAAAAGTGTTCTACCAACGTAAAAACCGTAATTTCGTAGAAAAAATTGGTAGACTGACAGAGAACAACATAAAGAGTTCAATTCTGTGTTCTCCGAGAGAAGGACCCATAGGTCTATAGGCCCTTATTCTAGCCACCGCCTCAATTATATTTTTGAATATTTAGACAAGTATAGATTAGTATTTGAAAATAAAAAGTTTGTAATCAAATTAATGACATATACACTTTGTAACGATGTGCATCGCCTCCGTCCCGTCAGCGCTTCGTACACACGCACTCCCCAAGGTTAGTAGATGTTAAGTAGGTTGTCTCGTAACTATGTGGGCGAAGCGAGGGGAAGGCAGAATGCTTACGTCACTCATACGACAAAGTCAAATTTGACAGTTGATGGACAGTTGTCTGCACGTCTGAGTTTAAGTTCACGTTTGTTGTTGTCTCTATAGTATCATTAGTTCGTTTATTTGTTTAGTTATTATTTAGTTTTTATTTTTAAGTATAGGTATAAGGACAATATTATTTATAGAGACTTATTATTTAGTTATTTGTGTACATAAACACTTGTGAAGTGTGTTTTCGTAGCCGTGATATCAAGGTTTGTCATAACAATTATATGTAGTTTTGTACGTTATAATAATGATATATTTTTTAGATGAGATAAGTATATATAGCTTGAAGATTTGTGCTTGAAGGACTAATCATTTTTTGTATTTTAATCTAATAATAAATTATTTATATTACCTATTTCTTTTTTTTTGCCTACCACTAGATATGATAAGAATGCTGCAAATTCCAGGAAAAACATAATAAGTAAGTTCCTACATATTTAGTATTTTTGCTTTTGAACTTTTTCTACTGTTTTTTTTTTGGGTTTTTGTGCGAAATAAAGTGTTATCTCCATTTATAACACACAATATTATCACTATAATCAAATCTATTTTTTGTCATCAGACTATTGATTTTAGAAAAAAAAATTGATATAATTACTAATATAAGAACCACTTAACATCCCTATACCCAAGAAAATCCCAAAATATATTGCAAAACCTAAGTTTTTGAACCTTTTATTAGCATTGAAGCTTATGGCAATTTTAAAAGTGTCGCATGGGTGACGTATTCCCGCCTTTAAAAAGCGAGCATTTGATTGGTCTATAGTTACGGGACAACCTACTTAATATCTACTAACCTTGCGCACTCCCACCAAAAGTTCCTCCTCCATCGACAGGCGCAGAGGAGATGGAAGGCCTACGACGATATAAAACAGCGTACTCTACAAGAGAGAGTCGAGTAGTCGAGTTCCGTTAGAGTTCTGTTCTCGTGGTAACTCCACCGGGCCTCTGATTTTTAACTAGAGGCCAACCGTCCGGAGTTCAGTTAGAATATTGATCTGATAACAACTCCACCGGCTCTAGGGTATTGACTGAAGGCCAGCCGCTTCTGCTAGAGTGTTGATCTAGTGGAAGTTCCGTACCCGGTCTTTGAGTATTGATCTGAGACAGACCTATTCTTTCCGGTGACTAAGCACTGATTAGTCGCTGTCCGAGTGTTGATTGGCCCGTTTCCTCTCTATTCCGGTAACTACACCTTAGTTACGCTTAGATTTTATGACATTAATTATATTTTATTCTTAGCAGGTATTAAACAGTGGAACATCGAGTCGTCGATAGAGCCGTCCGTCGGATTATCACTTGAATCATTCTGTACAAAATATTATCTCTGATACAACTTTATTTTGTTATTTAATTTATTTAGAATCCATTTTTATTTAAATTAAACCTGAGTTTTACTGAGTCTGTTGTCTAAAAGAAATACCCGTCATAACTTCCACTACTTATGATTATTCTTCTTTTATTAATTAAAAAAGTCTGTAACAGTAAATTTATTTCAGCTATTAATAGGGTGTGGTAGGAATTTTTGTGTTGTAGGTTTCCGATGAGTCTGTCAAAATATTCCCAAGCTGAGTGAACCGACTATACCTATTACTATAAACTTAAAAATTAATACAATCACACAACTATCAATATGTCAACATCAAGATTGACAATTGACATACTGACGTTGTTTTTATTTCAATACTTCAATACGAGACAAAGCAAGGTCGAATAATAAAATTTTTGAAGGACAAAAGTATAAAAGAGCCGAGAACACTTACTGTGTAATAGTAATCATCAAATATGGCGTGCCGGTATTCAACTGCAGCATTTGAATATTTAACAACCATTGTTTTTCTCTCATCGTCATAAGACCAGCGTATTCGTCCTTTGGTTCTTGTTCTCTCTGCTGATGGTGTCTATAGCTTCCACTATCATGTCTTGATCTGCAACACAAAGAATGGCATGACAAACTTTGATACAATTTTGGGATAACTGGGAATCGACTGTTCTAACAACCATTCAAATTTCGTCATTTTGTGTCATGTGGAACAATTTCACCCAATCATGTCAACATTAGACTGATAATTGCATTCAGTGCAATTTTCAATCCCTATGACAACACGATCGAGTTTGACAACTTCATGCAAATAAATTTATAGATCTTCTATAGAAGAGAACAGCAACGAATCTAATGTTAACTTAAATTTTAATAATTGTACTTTCACCAACCGTACTTTTAATAAATAAATGTTTCGTTATGTTGAGTTATGATTTTTTTTTTTCGAAAAATTATCCGCCGAATATCCCTCGGGCATTGATGAATTTCTCATAATTTCATGACTTTAAAACGAAATACTAATTTTTATTTTCACGAAATTTGC
>NW_027312018.1:0-2500 GCF_040954645.1 Diabrotica undecimpunctata
CATAACAAACCAGGAAATCCGCCGACCTTCCAGAACAGGGCGGGCGCTGCCAGCAACATAGATATCACGATATCGAATGTGCGGGCAGCTAACCTTGTCCGGGACTGGCGGGTTGTTGAGCATGCAACCGTCAGCGACCACAATCTTATTGTTTTTGATATAGCAAAAGACACCGAAAATGTTTTCAGGTCATCTGAGAAATACATTATAGGTAAAGCAAACTGGGAACAACTAAGAGCTGGATTTATTCCACCGAGGTCTGTGCAGGTGGGATGTGATGTCCATGATGAAGCCAAAAATTTGACTAATGCGATAAAGCAAGCAATGAAAGAGTCAATAGCAAAAGCAGCCTCCACAAAATTAGTAACAAACACAGCCTGGAAGGAAAGTCTCACGAGACTGAGAAGCAGAGTTCGGTGCGCTAGGAGGCGTTACCAGCGATGCGGAATCTATCAAGAGAGACAAGTACTTCTGGAACAGTACAGAAGGATAAAGGCAGAGTATAAAAAGGAAATAGAAGACACAAAGGCAAAGAGTTGGGAAAACTTCGTGTCGAGCAACTTGGAGCTTGACATGTGGGGTGTCCCATATAAAATCGTATCGAATAAGATTAGAAGCCCGACAATCCTCTCAACATTATTGAAGGAAGACGGCTCGTTGACAGAGAGTTGGGAGGAGTTGCGGATACACTATTAGATGTACTGCTGCCTCCTGACAATCTGGACAATGAGACCGAAGAGCACTCAAACATAAGAAGGGCAATGATACGAAGGTATGAGACACCTGGCATGCCGAGAACTGAGTAGTTCACAAAACAGGAAATATTTAAACATCTACGAAACATGAAAAGGAAGAAGGCTCCTGGGCCTAATAACATACACGTAGAAGTACTATAGGCTCTAAATGAGCGAATAATACCCACTCTCACAACCTTATACAACGAGTGTCTAAGGCAGCAAAAATTTCCTAATGTATTCAAACAGGCTGATGTCATAATAATAAACAAAGGAGAGGACAAGGATCCTACGCAACCCAAATCATACAGACCCATATGTCTACTAAACACTATGGGAAAACTGTATGAGAAACTACTATGCACAAGGCTAAATTAACTAAGAACTTCACATGGCATGCATCCTGACCAGTATGGATACAGGAGCGGAAGATCCACTGAAGATGCTATAAACAGGGTGTACGAAGTAATCGACAGCTGTGAAAAGAAATACGCTCTGGCGGTGTTTATAGACATTTCTGGAGCTTTCGACAACCTCTGGTGGCCAGCTTTCTTCGAAAGACTTCGAAGTCTGCGGTGTCCGGAGGACTTGTACGGAAGCTTCAGAAACTACTGTCAGGACAGATACGCAGGCTTGAGCTGTCCAAATGCAAAGAAGACCAGGCACATTACAAAGGGATGCCCACAAGGCTCTGTATGTGGACCCATCTTTTGGGACCTCATGCTTGAGGAACTACTTGGCGGGATGACTGATAGTCCTGAAGTGCTGGGGTGCATTGCTTATGCGGATGACCTGTTGCTCATCATAGATGCAAATAGTAGGAACGAGTTGGAAACTAAAACGAACCAAGTATTAGGAAGAATTACGATCTGGACATCGAAAGTAAAACTATCAATATCTACAAACAAGACTATATACAGTCTAGTAAAAGGTAGGCTGGAAAGAGATCCTATTATAAGGATCGATGGAAGGCCTATCCGAAGAACACGCAACACAAAATACTTGGGAATAGTGACTGACGAGTCAAGACTGTTCAGTAAGCACATAACAAGTACATGTGAGAAGGCAACAAGGTTGATGCATAGCATTGCGAGCCTGGCGCAGAGGGATTACAGAATTCCGTTTCGTCAGGTAAGGGTGTACCTGGGTACAATACTTGCGTCCATAATAGGATATGGGGCAAGCACGTGGGCACACAGACTAAGGAACATCAAAAACTGTGAAAAAGTCGATAGAGCGCAGAGAGGATTCCTTGTTAGAATGACAGGGGCTTTCGGCACTACATCGACTATAGCTCTAACTGTGCTCACGGGCGTCATGCCACTCAATCTAGAAATCAGGAAAAGAGGAAGTAAGTATTGGTTAAAGAAAAACAACCAAGAAAAAATAAACGAAATTCTTGGTGTAGAAGTACACACAAGAAGGGATATAGACACAGAGGTAACAAGGAGATGGCAGACTGAGTGGGAAGTGTCTACCAAAGCAAGAAGACTGCATCAAATCCTACCCAGAATAATAGATATTCCAGCATACTTCAATCCAAAACCGGGACTAGTTTACTTCCTGACAGGACATGGCCCATATCCTAGTTATTTGCACAGATTAAACCTCAAGGAGGATGATCTGTGCGAATGTGGACAGATAGGAACGCCAGAACATGCATTGTTCCAGTGTAGAAATTACGACGATGTACAAGATTTACGTCAACGGCTTCATGGAAAGACCGTTCAAGAACCTTTAATGGAAGAAGAATTATACAATTGCCT
>NW_027312018.1:7500-30000 GCF_040954645.1 Diabrotica undecimpunctata
AAATTTGACTAATGCGATAAAGCAAGCAATGAAAGAGTCAATACCAAAAGCAGCCTCCATAAAATAGTAACAAACACAGCCTGGAAGGAAAGTCTCACGAGACTGAGAAGCAGAGTTCGGTGCGCTAGGAGGCGTTACCAGCGATGCGGAATCTATCAAGAGAGACAAGTACTTCTAGAACAGTACAGAAGGATAAAGGCAGAGTATAAAAAGGAAATAGAAGACACAAAGGCAAAGAGTTGGGAAAACTTCGTGTCGAGCAACTTGGAGCTTGACATGTGGGGTGTCCCATATAAAATCGTATCGAATAAGATTAGAAGCCCGACAATCCTCTCAACACTATTGAAGGAAGACGGCTCGTTGACAGAGAGTTGGGAGGAGTTGCGGATACACTATTAGATGTACTGCTGCCTCCTGACAATCTGGACAATGAGACCGAAGAGCACTCAAACATAAGAAGGGCAATGATACGAAGGTATGAGACACCTGGCATGCCGAGAACTGAGTAGTTCACAGAACAGGAAATATTTAAACATCTACCAAACATGAAAAGGAAGAAGGCTCCTGGGCCTGATAACATACACGTAGAAGTACTATAGGCTCTAAATGAGCGAATAATACCCACTCTCACAACCTTATACAACGAGTGTCTAAGGCAGAAAAAATTTCCTAATGTATTCAAACAGGCTGATGTCATAATAATAAGCAAAGGAGAGGACAAGGATCCTACGCAACCCAAATCATACAGACCCATATGTCTACTAAACACTATGGGAAAACTGTATGAGAAACTACTATGCACAAGGCTAAATCAACTAAGAACTTCACATGGCATGCATCCTGACCAGTATGGATACAGGAGCGGAAGATCCACTGAAGATGCTATAAACAGGGTGTACGAAGTAATCGACAGCTGTGAAAAGAAATACGCTCTGGCGGTGTTTATAGACATTTCTGGAGCTTTCGACAACCTCTGGTGGCTAGCTTTCTTCGAAAGACTGCGAAGTCTGCGGTGTCCGGAGGACTTGTACGGAAGCTTCAGAAACTACTGTCAGGACAGATACGCAGGCTTGAGCTGTCCAAATGCAAAGAAGACCAGGCACATTACAAAGGGATGCCCACAAGGCTCTGTATGTGGACCCATCTTTTGGGACCTCATGCTTGAGGAACTACTTGGCGGGATGACTGATAGTCTTGAAGTGCTGGGGTGCATTGCTTATGCGGATGACCTGTTGCTCATCATAGATGCAAATAGTAGGAACGAGTTGGAAACTAAAACGAACCAGGTATTAGGAAGAATTACGATCTGGACATCGAAAGTAAAACTATCAATATCTACAAACAAGACTATATATAGTCTAGTAAAAGGTAGGCTGGAAAGAGATCCTATTATAAGGATCGATGGAAGGCCTATCCGAAGAACACGCAACACAAAATACTTGGAAATAGTGACTGACGAGTTAAGACTGTTCAGTAAGCACATAACAAGTACATGTGAGAAGGCAACAAGGTTGATGCATAGCATTGCGAGCCTGGCGCAGAGGGATTACAGAATTCCGTTTCGTCAGGTAAGGGTGTACCTGGGTACAATCCTTGCGTCCATAATAGGATATGGGGCAAGCACGTGGGCACACAGACTAAGGAACATCAAAAACTGTGAAAAAGTCGATAGAGCGCAGAGAGGATTCCTTGTTAGAATGACAGGGGCTTTCGGCACTACATCGACTATAGCTCTAACTGTGCTCACGGGCGTCATGCCACTTAATCTAGAAATCAGGAAAAGAGGAAGTAAGTGTTGGTTAAAGAAAAACAACCAAGAAAAAATAAACGAAATTCTTGGTGTAGAAGTACACACAAGAAGGGATATAGACACAGAGGTAACAAGGAGATGGCAGACTGAGTGGAAAGTGTCTACCAAAGCAAGAAGACTGCATCAAATCCTACCCAGAATAATAGATATTCCAGCATACTTCAATCCAAAACCTGGACTAGTTCACTTCCTGACAGGACATGGCCCATATCCTAGTTATTTGCACAGATTAAACCTCAAGGAGGATGATCTGTGCGAATGTGGACAGATAGGAACGCCAGAACATGCATTGTTCCAGTGTAGAAATTACGACGATGTACAAGATTTACGTCAACGGCTTCATGGAAAGACCGTTCA
Organism: Diabrotica undecimpunctata; assembly: GCF_040954645.1. Taxonomy (NCBI): domain Eukaryota; kingdom Metazoa; phylum Arthropoda; class Insecta; order Coleoptera; family Chrysomelidae; genus Diabrotica; species Diabrotica undecimpunctata. The sequence continues at coordinate 9,668 of NW_027312018.1, forward strand.
AGAACCTTTAATGGAAGAAGAATTATACAATTGCCTTAATGACCTAGCCGAAAGAGTCTCCAAAAAACAATTGGAACTCTATAATGAGCGAAGAAACGCTAGATAAGACCACTAGCTACGTAAGGGAAACAGACTTGATCATTATGATCACCATTGTCTACTTAGAACGATATTTTTTAGGAAACTTCTAACTTCTAATCTAACACACACAATATTATTATTTGATGCCTAGGCTACACCTCATATGACGGTGGAGCGAGAAAGCACGATGAAAACCTCTGGACAAGGTTCTGGACTAAGGGTCTAATGGCTCACCGGAACTGCCAGAGGTGGAAGTCGTGCTTTCTTTACCTCTTTTTTCAGGCGGATTCGAACCGCATGATTTTAGAATAAGGTAATTAAGAAAAGTAGTTGTGGAAGCGGGCTGCACCCGAGGTTGAGTGTAAGCAGCTCACGTTCTTGGGTGCAGGCCAAGTTGCACAACACATAAATATTTAGTTTAATTTTAAGGTGAAGGGTTTTTTATTTCTAAGTTTTAGGTGTAGGTGCGGCATTAGCAGAGGCCAAATGTCATTATAAAAGTAGTTAGACGTGAAAATAACGTAAAGAACTACAATTATTCTACATTATAAGAATAGGGCCTATATTTTATTAAATTCGAAATAGTTTTTATAATTAGTTTGATAATTATAAGGCAATTTAGAAAATTTATGCAATTAGTAATATGTAACATAATCCGACCAGGATTAGATACCAGATGCCTGGTCTTAAAGTAATAAATAAAAGATGAAAAAACAAAAAAAAAAGATGTTCGTGTGTGTGTGCGTGTGTGAGTGTGTGTGTGTATGTATGTGTGTGTCCGTTCGGCTCGCAGAGATAAGAACACGGCCGTGGCAAGAAAGCCCTGCCTGTCGTAAGAGGCGACTAATGGGTGGGAGTCGAGAGGTAGAGAGTGTATGTGTGTTTGTGCGTGCGTGTGTGCGTATGTGTGCGTGTGTGTGTGTGAGTGTGTATGTGTGTATGTGTGTATGTGTGTGTGTGTCCGTTCGGCTTGCAGAGATAAATACGGCCGAGGCAAGAAGGCCCTGCCTGTCGTAAGAGGCGACTAATTGTTAGGATTCGAGCGGTGAAGAGTTTATGTGTGTGCGCGTGTGTGCGTGTGTGTGTGTATGTGTGTGTGTGTGTGTCCCTTCGGCTCGCAGAGATAAGCAAACAGCCGTGGCAAGCAGGCCATGCCTGTCGTAAGAGGCGACTAATGGGTAGTAGTCAAGAGGTGAAGAGTGTATGTGTGTGTGCGTGTGTGTGTGTGTGTAAGTATGTGTGTGTATGTATATATGTGTGTGTGTGTGTGTGTGTGTGTCTCTTCGAATCGCAGAGATAAGAATACAGCCGTAGCAAGAAGGAAATGTCTGCTGTAAGAGGCGACTTATTGGTAGGAGTCAAGAGGTGAAAAGTGTACATGTGTGTGTATGAGTGTGTGTGTGTGTCCGTCTGGCTCGCGGAGATAAGAAAACGGCCGTGGCAAGCAGGCCATGTCTGTCGTAAGAGGCGATCAATAAGTAGAAGTCGAGAGGTGGAGAGTGTATGTGTGCGTGTGAGTGTATGTGTGTGTGTTTGTGTTGGTGTGTGCGTGTGCGTATGAGTGTGTGTGTGTGTGTTTGTGTTTGTGTGTGTGTGTGTGTGTGTGTGTATGGGTATGCGTGTATGTGTGTGTGTGTGTTTGTGCGTGTGCGTCTGTTTGTGCGTGTGTTTGCGAGTGTGCGTGTGTGTGTGCGTTTGTGTGAGTGTGCGTGTGTGTGAGTGAGTGTGTGTGCCTGTGCGTGTGCGTGTGTGTGCGTGTGTGCGTTTGCATGTGTGTATGTGTGTGTGTATGCGTGTGTGTGCCTGTGGCTCCCTTCTGCGATTGTGTGTGTGTGCGTGTGCGTGTGCGTGTGTGTCTGTGTGTGTGCGTGTGTGTGTGCGTGTGTGTGAGTGCCTGTGTGTGTGCGCGTGTGTCTTCGTTCAGCTAGCGGAGATAAGCATACGGCCGAGTCAAGAAGGCCCTGCCTGTCGTAAGAGGCGACTAATTGTTAGGGGTCGAGAGGTGAAGAGTGTATGTGTGTTTGTGTGTAGGTGTGTGCGTGTGTGAGAGAGTGTGTGTGTGTGTCCGTTCGGCCCGCAGAGATAAGAATACGTCCGAGGCAAGACGGCCCTGCCTGTCGTAAGAGGCGACTAATGGGTAGAAGTCGATAGGTGAAGAGTTTATGTGTGTGTGTGTGTGTGTGCGTTTGTGCGTGTGTGTGTGTGCGAGAGTGTGTGTGTGTGTGTATGTGTGTGTGTTTCACATCGGCTCGCAAAGATAAGAATACAGCCGTGGCAAGGGGCGACTAATGGTTTGGAGTCGAGAGGTGAAGAGTGTATGTGAGTGTGCGTGTGTGTGTGTGTGTGTGTGCGTGTGTTTAAGTGTGTGTGCGTGTGTAAGTGTGTGTGTGTGTATGGATGTGTGTGTCCGTTTGGTTCGCAGAGATGATAATACGGCCGAGGCAAGAAGGCCATGCCTGTCGTAAGAAGCAACTAATGGGTAGGGAGTCGTGAGGTGAAGAGGGTATTTGTGTGTGTGCGTGTATGTGTGTGTGTGCATGTGTGCGTGCGTGTGTGTGCGAGTGTGTGTGTGTGTCCGTTCGGCTCGCAGAGATAAGAATACGGCCGAGGCAAGAAGGCCCAGCCTGTCGTAAGGGGCAACTATTGGGTAGGAGTCGAGAGGTTAAGAGTGTATTTGTGTGTGTGTGTGCGCGTGTGTGTGTGTGTGCGTGTGTGCGTGCGTGTGTGTATGTGTGTATGTGTCTGTTTGGCTTACAGAGATAAGAATACGGCCGAGGCAAGAAGGCCATGACTATCGTAAGAGGCGACTAATGGGTAGGAGTCGAGAGGTGAAGAGTGTATTTGTGTGTGTGTGTGTGTGTGTGTGTGCGTGTGTGTGTGTTCGTGTGTGTCTGTGTGTGTTGTGAGTGTGTGTGTGTCCGTTCGGCTCGCAAAGATAAGAACACGGCCGTGGCAGGAAAGCTCTGCCTGTCCGAAGAGGCGACTAATGGGTAGGAGTCGAGAGGTGAAGAGTGTATGTGTGTGCATGTGTGTGCGTGTGTGTGTGAGTGTGCCTGTGTGTGTCTGCTTGGCTAGCAGAGATAAGAATACGGCCGTGGCAAGAAGGCCCTGCCTGTCGTAAGAGGCGACTAATGGGTAGAAGTCGAGAGGTGAAGAGTGTATGTGTGTGTGTGCGTGTGTGCGTGTCTGCGTGTGTGTGTGCGTAATTGTGTGTGTATGTGTGTGTTTCCTTTGGCTCGCAAAGATAAGAATACAGCCGTGGCAAGAGGCGACTAATGGGTAGGAGTCGAGAGGTAAAGAGTGTATGTGTCTGTGCGTGTGTGCGTGTGTGTGTGAGTATGTGTGTGTATGTGTGTGTGTGTGTCCTTCAGCTCGCAGAGATAAGAATACGGCCGTGGCAAGAAGGCCATGCTTGCCGTAAGGAGCAACTAATGGGTAGGAGTCGAGAGATGAAGAGTGTACGTGTGTGTGTGTATGTATGTGTGTGTTCGTTTAGCTCGCAGAGATGAGAGTACGGCCGAGGCAAGAAGGCCATGCCTGCCGTAAGAGGCGGCTAATGGGTAGGAGTCGAGAGGTGAAGGGGCTATTTGTGTGTGTGTGTGTGCGTGTGTGCGTGTATGTGTGTGCATGTGTGCGTGCGTGTGTGTGTGAGTGTGTGTGCGTGTGTGCGTGCGTGTGCGTGTGTGTGTCCGTTCGGCTCGCAAAGATAGGAACACGGCCGTGGCAAGAAGGCCCTGCATGTCGTAAGAGGCGAATAATGGGTAGGAGTCGAGAGGTCAAGAGTGTATGTGTGTGTGTGTGTGTGTGCGTGTGTGAGTGTGTGTGTATGTGTGTGTGTGTCTGTTTGGCTCGCAGAGATAAGAACACGGCCGTGGCAAGCAGGCCATGCCTGTCGTAAGAGGCGACTAATGGGTAGGAGTCGAGAGGTGAAGAGTGCATGTGTGTGTGTGCGTGTGTGCGTGTGTGTGTGTGAGTATGTGTGTGTATGTGTATGTTTGTGTGTCCCTTCGGCTCGCAGAGATAAGAACACGGCCGTGGCAAGAAGGCCATGCCTGTCGAAAGAGGCGACTAATGGGTAGGAGTCGAGAGGTAAAGAGTGTATGTGTGTGCGTGTGCGTGTGTGCGTGTGTGTTTGTGTGAGTCTGTGTGTATGTGTGTGTGTGTCCCTTCGGCTCGCAGAGATAAGAATACAGCCGTGGCAAGAAACCCATGCCTGTCGTAAGAGGCGACTAATGGGTAGGAGTCGAGAGGTGAAGAGTGTATGTGTGTGTGTGCGTGTGTGCGTGTGTGTGTGTGTGAGTATGTGTGTGTATGTGTGTGTGTGTGTGTCCCTTCGGCATGCAGAAATAAAAAGACGGCCGTGGCAAGAAGGCCATGCTTTCTGTAAGGAGCGACTAATGGGTAGGAGTCGAGATAGGAAGAGTGTTCGTGTGTGTGTTAAACTTTTAACAGGAATTGGCAAATTCATATTAGCAAACCTATACTGTCAATTCGATGATGACATTGAACCATATATCCAGAGGATAAGAGAAATAATGATTGCATATAGGAATCATAGGGTTGTGGTTGTGGCGGATGCAAATGCGAAGTCTAGATTATGGAATTCGATGCACACGGATGAAAAAGGCACGTTAGTTGAGGACATGATTCATGAACTTCAACTAATTGTGCATAACAAACCAGGAAATCCGCCGACCTTCCAGAACAGGGCGGGCGCTGCCAGCAACATAGATATCACGATATCGAATGTGCGGGCAGCTAACCTTGTCCGGGACTGGCGGGTTGTTGAGCATGCAACCGTCAGCGACCACAATCTTATTGTTTTTGATATAGCAAAAGACACCGAAAATGTTTTCAGGTCATCTGAGAAATACATTATAGGTAAAGCAAACTGGGAACAACTAAGAGCTGGATTTATTTCTCCGAGGTCTGTGCAGGTGGGATGTGATGTCCATGATGAAGCCAAAAATTTGACTAATGCGATAAAGCAAGCAATGAAAGAGTCAATACCAAAAGCAGCCTCCACAAAATTAGTAACAAACACAGCCTGGAAGGAAAGTCTCACGAGACTGAGAAGCAGAGTTCGGTGCGCTAGGAGGCGTTACCAGCGATGCGGAATCTATCAAGAGAGACAAGTACTTCTAGAACAGTACAGAAGGATAAAGGCAGAGTATAAAAAGGAAATAGAAGACACAAAGGCAAAGAGTTGGGAAAACTTCGTGTTGAGCAACTTGGAGCTTGACATGTGGGGTGTCCCATATAAAATCGTATCGAATAAGATTAGAAGCCCGACAATCCTCTCAACATTATTGAAGGAAGACGGCTCGTTGACAGAGAGTTGGGAGGAGTTGCGGATACACTATTAGATGTACTGCTGCCTCCTGACAATCTGGACAATGAGACCGAAGAGCACTCAAACATAAGAAGGGCAATGATACGAAGGTATGAGACACCTGGCATGCCGAGAACTGAGTAGTTCACAGAACAGGAAATATTTAAACATCTACCAAACATGAAAAGGAAGAAGGCTCCTGGGCCTGATAACATACACGTAGAAGTACTATAGGCTCTAAATGAGCGAATAATACCCACTCTCACAACCTTATACAACGAGTGTCTAAGGCAGAAAAAATTTCCTAATGTATTCAAACAGGCTGATGTCATAATAATAAGCAAAGGAGAGGACAAGGATCCTACGCAACCCAAATCATACAGACCCATATGTCTACTAAACACTATGGGAAAACTGTATGAGAAACTACTATGCACAAGGCTAAATCAACTAAGAACTTCACATGGCATGCATCCTGACCAGTATGGATACAGGAGCGGAAGATCCACTGAAGATGCTATAAACAGGGTGTACGAAGTAATCGACAGCTGTGAAAAGAAATACGCTCTGGCGGTGTTTATAGACATTTCTGGAGCTTTCGACAACCTCTGGTGGCTAGCTTTCTTCGAAAGACTTCGAAGTCTGCGGTGTCCGGAGGACTTGTACGGAAGCTTCAGAAACTACTGTCAGGACAGATACGCAGGCTTGAGCTGTCCAAATGCAAAGAAGACCAGGCACATTACAAAGGGATGCCCACAAGGCTCTGTATGTGGACCCATCTTTTGGGACCTCATGCTTGAGGAACTACTTGGCGGGATGACTGATAGTCCTGAAGTGCTGGGGTGCATTGCTTATGCGGATGACCTGTTGCTCATCATAGATGCAAATAGTAGGAACGAGTTGGAAACTAAAACGAACCAAGTATTAGGAAGAATTACGATCTGGACATCGAAAGTAAAACTATCAATATCTACAAACAAGACTATATATAGTCTAGTAAAAGGTAGGCTGGAAAGAGATCCTATTATAAGGATCCATGGAAGGCCTATCCGAAGAACACGCAACACAAAATACTTGGGAATAGTGACTGACGAGTCAAGACTGTTCAGTAAGCACATAACAAGTACATGTGAGAAGGCAACAAGGTTGATGCATAGCATTGCGAGCCTGGCGCAGAGGGATTACAGAATTCCGTTTCGTCAGGTAAGGGTGTACCTGGGTACAATCCTTGCGTCCATAATAGGATATGGGGCAAGCACGTGGGCACACAGACTAAGGAACATCAAAAACTGTGAAAAAGTCGATAGAGCGCAGAGAGGATTCCTTGTTAGAATGACAGGGGCTTTCGGCACTACATCGACTATAGCTCTAACTGTGCTCACGGGCGTCATGCCACTCAATCTAGAAATCAGGAAAAGAGGAAGTAAGTATTGGTTAAAGAAAAACAACCAAGAAAAAATAAACGAAATTCTTGGTGTAGAAGTACACACCAGAAGGGATATAGACACAGAGGTAACAAGGAGATGGCAGACTGAGTGGGAAGTGTCTACCAAAGCAAGAAGACTGCATCAAATCCTACCTAGAATAATAGATATTCCAGCATACTTCAATCCAAAACCGGGACTAGTTCACTTCCTGACAGGACATGGCCCATATCCTAGTTATTTGCACAGATTAAACCTCAAGGAGGATGATCTGTGCGAATGTGGACAGATAGGAACGCCAGAACATGCATTGTTCCAGTGTAGAAATTACGACGATGTACAAGATTTACGTCAACGGCTTCATGGAAAGACCGTTCAAGAACCTTTAATGGAAGAAGAATTATACAATTGCCTAAATGACCTAGCCGAAAGAGTCTCCAAAAAACAATTGGAACTCTATAATGAGCGAAGAAACGCTAGATAAGACCACTAGCTACGTAAGGGAAACAGACTTGATCATTATGATCACCATTGTCTACTTAGAACGATATTTTTTAGGAAACTTCTAACTTCTAATCTAACACACACAATATTATTATTTGATGCCTAGGCTACACCTCATATGACGGTGGAGCGAGAAAGCACGATGAAAACCTCTGGACAAGGTTCTGGACTAAGGGTCTAATGGCTCACCGGAACTGCCAGAGGTGGAAGTCGTGCTTTCTTTACCTCTTTTTTCAGGCGGATTCGAACCGCATGATTTTAGAATAAGGTAATTAAGAAAAGTAGTTGTGGAAGCGGGCTGCACCCGAGGTTGAGTGTAAGCAGCTCACGTTCTTGGGTGCAGGCCAAGTTGCACAACACATAAATATTTAGTTTAATTTTAAGGTGAAGGGTTTTTTATTTCTAAGTTTTAGGTGTAGGTGCGGCATTAGCAGAGGCCAAATGTCATTATATAAGTAGTTAGACGTGAAAATAACGTAAAGAACTACAATTATTCTACATTATAAGAATAGGGCCTATATTTTATTAAATTCGAAATAGTTTTTATAATTAGTTTGATAATTATAAGGCAATTTAGAAAATTTATGCAATTAGTAATATGTAACATAATCCGACCAGGATTAGATACCAGATGCCTGGTCTTAAAGTAATAAATAAAAGATGAAAAAACAAAAAAAAAAAAGATGTTCGTGTGTGTGTGCGTGTGTGAGTGTGTGTGTGTGTGTATGTATGTGTGTGTCCGTTCGGCTCGCAGAGATAAGAACACGGCCGTGGCAAGAAAGCCCTGCCTGTCGTAAGAGGCGACTAATGGGTGGGAGTCGAGAGGTAGAGAGTGTATGTGTGTTTGTGCGTGCGTGTGTGCGTATGTGTGCGTGTGTGTGTGAGTGTGTATGTGTGTGTGTGTCCGTTCGGCTTGCAGAGATAAATACGGCCGAGGCAAGAAGGCCCTGCCTGTGGTAAGAGGCGACTAATTGTAAGGATTCGAGAGGTGAAGAGTTTATGTGTGTGCGCGTGTGTGCGTGTGTGTGTGTGTATGTGTGTGTGTGTGTCCCTTCGGCTCGCAGAGATAAGCAAACAGCCGTGGCAAGCAGACCATGCCTGTCGTAAGAGGCGACTAATGGGTAGTACTCGAGAGGTGAAGAGTGTATGTGTGTGTGTTAAACTTTTAACAGGAATTGGCAAATTCATATTAGCAAACCTATACTGTCAATTCGATGATGACATTGAACCATATATCCAGAGGATAAGAGAAATAATGATTGCATATAGGAATCATAGGGTTGTGGTTGTGGCGGATGCAAATGCGAAGTCTAGATTATGGAATTCGATGCACACGGATGAAAAAGGCACGTTAGTTGAGGACATGATTCATGAACTTCAACTAATTGTGCATAACAAACCAGGAAATCCGCCGACCTTCCAGAACAGGGCGGGCGCTGCCAGCAACATAGATATCACGATATCGAATGTGCGGGCAGCTAACCTTGTCCGGGACTGGCGGGTTATTGAGCATGCAATCGTCAGCGACCACAATCTTATTGTTTTTGATATAGCAAAAGACACCGAAAATGTTTTCAGGTCATCTGAGAAATACATTATAGGTAAAGCAAACTGGGAACAACTAAGAGCTGGATTTATTCCACCGAGGTCTGTGCAGGTGGGATGTGATGTCCATGATGAAGCCAAAAATTTGACTAATGCGATAAAGCAAGCAATGAAAGAGTCAATACCAAAAGCAGCCTCCACAAAATTAGTAACAAACACAGCCTGGAAGGAAAGTCTCACGAGACTGAGAAGCAGAGTTCGGTGCGCTAGGAGGCGTTACCAGCGATGCGAAATCTATCAAGAGAGACAAGTACTTCTAGAACAGTACAGAAGGATAAAGGCAGAGTATAAAAAGGAAATAGAAGACACAAAGGCAAAGAGTTGGGAAAACTTCGTGTCGAGCAACTTGGAGCTTGACATGTGGGGTGTCCCGTATAAAATCGTATCGAATAAGATTAGAAGCCCGACAATCCTCTCAACATTATTGAAGGAAGACGGCTCCTTGACAGAGAGTTGGGAGGAGTTGCGGATACACTATTAGATGTACTGCTGCCTCCTGACAATCTGGACAATGAGACCGAAGAGCACTCAAACATAAGAAGGGCAATGATACGAAGGTATGAGACACCTGGCATGCCGAGAACTGAGTAGTTCACAGAACAGGAAATATTTAAACATCTACGAAACATGAAAAGGAAGAAGGCTCCTGGGCCTGATAACATACACGTAGAAGTACTATAGGCTCTAAATGAGCGAATAATACCCACTCTCACAACCTTATACAACGAGTGTCTAAGGCAGAAAAAATTTCCTAATGTATTCAAACAGGCTGATGTCATAATAATAAGCAAAGGAGAGGACAAGGATCCTACGCAACCCAAATCATACAGACCCATATGTCTACTAAACACTATGGGAAAACTGTATGAGAAACTACTATGCACAAGGCTAAATCAACTAAGAACTTCACATGGCATGCATCCTGACCAGTATGGATACAGGAGCGGAAGATCCACGGAAGATGCTATAAACAGGGTGTACGAAGTAATCGACAGCTGTGAAAAGAAATACGCTCTGGCGGTGTTTATAGACATTTCTGGAGCTTTCGACAACCTCTGGTGGCTAGCTTTCTTCGAAAGACTTCGAAGTCTGCGGTGTCCGGAGGACTTGTACGGAAGCTTCAGAAACTACTGTCAGGACAGATACGCAGGCTTGAGCTGTCCAAATGCAAAGAAGACCAGGCACATTACAAAGGGATGCCCACAAGGCTCTGTATGTGGACCCATCTTTTGGGACCTCATGCTTGAGGAACTACTTGGCGGGATGACTGATAGTCCTGAAGTGCTGGGGTGTTGTAGAAACGAGTTGGAAACTAAAACGAACCAAGTATTAGGAAGAATTACGATCTGGACATCGAAAGCAAAACTATCAATATCTACAAACAAGACTATATATAGTCTAGTAAAAGGTAGGCTGGAAAGAGATCCTATTATAAGGATCGATAGAAGGCCTATCCGAAGAACACGCAACACAAAATACTTGGGAATAGTGACTGACGAGTCAAGACTGTTCAGTAAGCACATAACAAGTACATGTGAGAAGGCAACAAGGTTGATGCATAGCATTGCGAGCCTGACGCAGAGGGATTACAGAATTCCGTTTCGTCAGGTAAGGGTGTACCTGGGTACAATCCTTGCGTCCATAATAGGATATGGGGCAAGCACGTGGGCACACAGACTAAGGAACATCAAAAACTGTAAAAAAGTCGATAGAGCGCAGAGAGGATTCCTTGTTAGAATGACAGGGGCTTTCGGCACTACATCGACTATAGCTCTAACTGTGCTCACGGGCGTCATGCCACTCAATCTAGAAATCAGGAAAAGAGGAAGTAAGTGTTGGTTAAAGAAAAACAACCAAGAAAAAATAAACGAAATTCTTGGTGTAGAAGTACACACAAGAAGGGATATAGACACAGAGGTAACAAGGAGATGGCAGACTGAGTGGGAAGTGTCTACCAAAGCAAGAAGACTGCATCAAATCCTACCCAGAATAATAGATATTCCAGCATACTTCAATCCAAAACCGGGACTAGTTCACTTCCTGACAGGACATGGCCCATATCCTAGTTATTGGCACAGATTAAACCTCAAGGAGGATGATCTGTGCGAATGTGGACAGATAGGAACGCCAGAACATGCATTGTTCCAGTGTAGAAATTACGACGATGTACAAGATTTACGTCAACGGCTTCATGGAAAGACCGTTCAAGAACCTTTAATGGAAGAAGAATTATACAATTGCCTAAATGACCTAGCCGAAAGAGTCTCCAAAAAACAATTGGAACTCTATAATGAGCGAAGAAACGCTAGATAAGACCACTAGCTACGTAAGGGAAACAGACTTGATCATTATGATCACCATTGTCTACTTAGAACGATATTTTTTAGGAAACTTCTAACTTCTAATCTAACACACACAATATTATTATTTGATGCCTAGGCTACACCTCATATGACGGTGGAGCGAGAAAGCACGATGAAAACCTCTGGACAAGGTTCTGGACTAAGGGTCTAATGGCTCACCGGAACTGCCAGAGGTGGAAGTCGTGCTTTCTTCACCTCATTTTTCAGGCGGATTCGAACCGCATGATTTTAGAATAAGGTAATTAAGAAAAGTAGTTGTGGAAGCGGGCTGCACCCGAGGTTGAGTGTAAGCAGCTCACGTTCTTGGGTGCAGGCCAAGTTGCACAACACATAAATATTTAGTTTAATTTTAAGGTGAAGGGTTTTTTATTTCTATGTTTTAGGTGTAGGTGCGGCATTAGCAGAGGCCAAATGTCATTATAAAAGTAGTTAGACGTGAAAATAACGTAAAGAACTACAATTATTCTACATTATAAGACTAGGGCCTATATTTTATTAAATTCGAAATAGTTTTTATAATTAGTTTGATAATTATAAGGCAATTTAGAAAATTTATGCAATTAGTAATATGTAACATAATCCGACCAGGATTAGATACCAGATGCCTGGTCTTAAAGTAATAAATAAAAGATGAAAAAACAAAAAAAAAAAGATGTTCGTGTGTGTGTGCGTGTGTGAGTGTGTGTGTGTGTATGTATGTGTGTGTCCGTTCGGCTCGCAGAGATAAGAACACGGCCGTGGCAAGAAAGCCCTGCCTGTCGTAAGAGGCGACTAATGGGTGGGAGTCGAGAGGTAGAGAGTGTATGTGTGTTTGTGCGTGCGTGTGTGCGTATGTGTGCGTGTGTGTGTGAGTGTGTATGTGTGTATGTGTGTGTGTGTCCGTTCGGCTTGCAGAGATAAATACGGCCGAGGCAAGAAGGCCCTGCCTGTCGTAAGAGGCGACTAATTGTTAGGATTCGAGAGGTGAAGAGTTTATGTGTGTGCGCGTGTGTGCGTGTGTGTGTGTATGTGTGTGTGTGTGTGTCCCTTCGGCTCGCAGAGATAAGCAAACAGCCGTGGCAAGCAGGCCATGCCTGTCGTAAGAGGCGACTAATGGGCAGTAGTCGAGAGGTGAAGAGTGTATGTGTGTGTGCGTGTGTGTGTGTGTGTGTGTAAGTATGTGTGTGTATGTATATGTGTGTGTGTGTGTGTGTGTCTCTTCGAATCGCAGAGATAAGAATACAGCCGTGGCAAGCAGGCCATGTCTGTCGTAAAAGGCGATCAATAAGTAGAAGTCGAGAGGTGGAGAGTGTATGTGTGCGTGTGAGTGTATGTGTGTGTGTTTGTGTTGGTGTGTGCGTGTGCTTATGAGTGTGTGTGTGTGTTTGTGTTTGTGTGTGTGTGTGTGTGTGTGTGTGTATGGGTATGCGTGTGTGTGTGTGTGTTTGTGCGTGTGCGTCTGTTTGTGCGTGTGTTTGCGAGTGTGCGTGTGTGTGTGCGTTTGTGTGTGTGTGCGTGTGTGTGAGTGCGTGTCTGTGTGCCTGTGCGTGTGCGTGTGTGTGCGTGTGTGCGTTTGCGTGTGTGTATGTGTGTGTGTGCGTGTGTGTGCCTGTGGCTCCCTTCTGCGATTGTGTGTGTGTGCGTGTGCGTGTGCGTGTGTGTCTGTGTGTGTGCGTGTGTGTGTGCGTGTGTGTGAGTGCCTGTGTGTGTGCGCGTGTGTCTTCGTTCAGCTAGCGGAGATAAGCATACGGCCGAGTCAAGAAGGCCCTGCCTGTCGTAAGAGGCGACTAATTGTTAGGGGTCGAGAGGTGAAGAGTGTATGTGTGTTTGTGTGTGTGTGTGTGTGTGTGAGAGAGAGAGTGTGTGTGTGTGTCCGTTCGGCTCGCAGAGATAAGAATACGTCCGAGGCAAGACGGCCCTGCCTGTCGTAAGAGGCGACTAATGGGTAGAAGTCGAGAGGTGAAGAGTTTATGTGTGTGTGTGTGCGTGTGTGCGTGTGTGTGTGCGAGAGTGTGTGTGTGTGTATGTGTGTGTGTTTCACATCGGCTCGCAAAGATAAGAATACAGCCGTGGCAAGGGGCGACTAATGGTTTGGAGTCGAGAGGTGAAGAGTGTATGTGAGTGTGCGTGTGTGTGTGTGTGTGTGTGTGTGCGTGTGTTTGAGTGTGTGTGCATGTGTAAGTGTGTGTGTGTATGGATGTGTGTGTCCGTTTGGCTCGCAGAGATGATAATACGGCCGAGGCAAGAAGGCCATGCCTGTCGTAAGAAGCGGCTAATGGTTAGGGAGTCGTGAGGTGAAGAGGGTATTTGTGTGTGTGCGTGTATGTGTGTGTGCATGTGTGCGTGCGTGTGTGTGTGAGTGTGTGTGTGTGTCCGTTCGGCTCGCAGAGATAAGAATACGGCCGAGGCAAGAAGGCCCTGCCTGTCGTAAGGGGCAACTATTGGGTAGGAGTCGAGAGGTTAAGAGTGTATTTGTGTGTGTGTGTGTGTGTGCGTGTGTGTGTGTGCGTGTGTGTCTGTGTGTGTTGTGAGTGTGTGTGTGTCCGTTCGGCTCGCAAAGATAAGAACACGGCCGTGGCAGGAAAGCTCTGCCTGTCCGAAGAGGCGACTAATGGGTAGGAGTCGAGAGGTGAAGAGTGTATGTGTGTGTGCATGTGTGTGCGTGTGTGTGTGTGAGTGTGCCTGTGTGTGACCGCTTGGCTAGCAGAGATAAGAATACGGCCGTGGCAAGAAGGCCCTGCCTGTCGTAAGAGGCGACTAATGGGTAGAAGTCGAGAGGTGAAGAGTGTATGTGTGTGTGTGTGTGCGTGTGTGCGTGTCTGCGTGTGTGTGTGCGTAATTGTGTGTGTAAATGTGTGTTTCCTTTGGCTCGCAAAGATAAGAATACAGCCGTGGCAAGAGGCGACTAATGGGTAGGAGTCGAGAGGTAAAGAGTGTATGTGTGTGTGCGTGTGTGCGTGTGTGTGTGAGTATGTGTGTGTATGTGTGTGTGTGTCCTTCAGCTCGCAGAGATAAGAATACGGCCGTGGCAAGAAGGCCATGCTTGCCGTAAGGAGCAACTTATGGGTAGGAGTCGAGAGATGAAGAGTGTACGTGTGTGTGTGTGTATGTATGTGTGTGTTCGTTTAGCTCGCAGAGATGAGAGTACGGCCGAGGCAAGAAGGCCATGCCTGCCGTAAGAGGCGGCTAATGGGTAGGAGTCGAGAGGTGAAGGGGCTATTTGTGTGTGTGTGTGCGTGTGTGCGTGTATGTGTGTGCATGTGTGCGTGCGTGTGTGTGTGAGTGTGTGTGCGTGTGTGCGTGCGTGTGCGCGTGTGTGTCCGTTCGGCTCGCAAAGATAGGAACACGGCCGTGGCAAGAAGGCCCTGCATGTCGTAAGAGGCGAATAATGGGTAGGAGTCGAGAGGTCAAGAGTGTATGTGTGTGTGTGTGTGTGTGTGCGTGTGTGAGTGTGTGTGTATGTGTGTGTGTGTGTGTCTGTTTGGCTCGCAGAGATAAGAACACGGCCGTGGCAAGCAGGCCATGCTTGTCGTAAGAGGCGACTAATGGGTAGGAGTCGAGAGGTGAAGAGTGCATGTGTGTGTGCGTGTGTGCGTATGTGTGTGTGAGTATGTGTGTGTATGTGTATGTTTGTGTGTCCCTTCGGCTCGCAGAGATAAGAACACGGCCGTGGCAAGAAGGCCATGCCTGTCGAAAGAGGCGACTAATGGGTAGGAGTCGAGAGGTAAAGAGTGTATGTGTGTGCGTGTGCGTGTGTGCGTGTGTGTTTGTGTGAGTCTGTGTGTATGTGTGTGTGTGTCCCTTCGGCTCGCAGAGATAAGAATACAGCCGTGGCAAGAAAGCCATGCCTGTCGTAAGAGGCGACTAATGGGTAGGAGTCGAGAGGTGAAGAGTGTATGTGTGTGTGCGTGTGTGCGTGTGTGTGTGTGAGTATGTGTGTGTATGTGTGTGTGTGTGTGTGTGTGTGTCCCTTCGGCATGCAGAAATAAAAAGACGGCCGTGGCAAGAAGGCCATGCTTTCTGTAAGGAGCGACTAATGGGTAGGAGTCGAGATAGGAAGAGTGTTCGTGTGTGTGTTAAACTTTTAACAGGAATTGGCAAATTCATAATAGCAAACCTATACTGTCAATTCGATGATGACATTGAACCATATATCCAGAGGATAAGAGAAATAATGATTGCATATAGGAATCATAGGGTTGTGGTTGTGGCGGATGCAAATGCGAAGTCTAGATTATGGAATTCGATGCACACGGATGAAAAAGGCACGTTAGTTGAGGACATGATTCATGAACTTCAACTAATTGTGCATAACAAACCAGGAAATCCGCCGACCTTCCAGAACAGGGCGGGCGCTGCCAGCAACATAGATATCACGATATCGAATGTGCGGGCAGCTAACCTTGTCCGGGACTGGCGGGTTGTTGAGCATGCAACCGTCAGCGACCACAATCTTATTGTTTTTGATATAGCAAAAGACACCGAAAATGTTTTCAGGTCATCTGAGAAATACATTATAGGTAAAGCAAACTGGGAACAACTAAGAGCTGGATTTATTTCTCCGAGGTCTGTGCAGGTGGGATGTGATGTCCATGATGAAGCCAAAAATTTGACTAATGCGATAAAGCAAGCAATGAAAGAGTCAATACCAAAAGCAGCCTCCACAAAATTAGTAACAAACACAGCCTGGAAGGAAAGTCTCACGAGACTGAGAAGCAGAGTTCGGTGCGCTAGGAGGCGTTACCAGCGATGCGGAATCTATCAAGAGAGACAAGTACTTCTAGAACAGTACAGAAGGATAAAGGCAGAGTATAAAAAGGAAATAGAAGACACAAAGGCAAAGAGTTGGGAAAACTTCGTGTTGAGCAACTTGGAGCTTGACATGTGGGGTGTCCCATATAAAATCGTATCGAATAAGATTAGAAGCCCGACAATCCTCTCAACATTATTGAAGGAAGACGGCTCGTTGACAGAGAGTTGGGAGGAGTTGCGGATACACTATTAGATGTACTGCTGCCTCCTGACAATCTGGACAATGAGACCGAAGAGCACTCAAACATAAGAAGGGCAATGATACGAAGGTATGAGACACCTGGCATGCCGAGAACTGAGTAGTTCACAGAACAGGAAATATTTAAACATCTACCAAACATGAAAAGGAAGAAGGCTCCTGGGCCTGATAACATACACGTAGAAGTACTATAGGCTCTAAATGAGCGAATAATACCCACTCTCACAACCTTATACAACGAGTGTCTAAGGCAGAAAAAATTTCCTAATGTATTCAAACAGGCTGATGTCATAATAATAAGCAAAGGAGAGGACAAGGATCCTACGCAACCCAAATCATACAGACCCATATGTCTACTAAACACTATGGGAAAACTGTATGAGAAACTACTATGCACAAGGCTAAATCAACTAAGAACTTCACATGGCATGCATCCTGACCAGTATGGATACAGGAGCGGAAGATCCACTGAAGATGCTATAAACAGGGTGTACGAAGTAATCGACAGCTGTGAAAAGAAATACGCTCTGGCGGTGTTTATAGACATTTCTGGAGCTTTCGACAACCTCTGGTGGCTAGCTTTCTTCGAAAGACTTCGAAGTCTGCGGTGTCCGGAGGACTTGTACGGAAGCTTCAGAAACTACTGTCAGGACAGATACGCAGGCTTGAGCTGTCCAAATGCAAAGAAGACCAGGCACATTACAAAGGGATGCCCACAAGGCTCTGTATGTGGACCCATCTTTTGGGACCTCATGCTTGAGGAACTACTTGGCGGGATGACTGATAGTCCTGAAGTGCTGGGGTGCATTGCTTATGCGGATGACCTGTTGCTCATCATAGATGCAAATAGTAGGAACGAGTTGGAAACTAAAACGAACCAAGTATTAGGAAGAATTACGATCTGGACATCGAAAGTAAAACTATCAATATCTACAAACAAGACTATATATAGTCTAGTAAAAGGTAGGCTGGAAAGAGATCCTATTATAAGGATCCATGGAAGGCCTATCCGAAGAACACGCAACACAAAATACTTGGGAATAGTGACTGACGAGTCAAGACTGTTCAGTAAGCACATAACAAGTACATGTGAGAAGGCAACAAGGTTGATGCATAGCATTGCGAGCCTGGCGCAGAGGGATTACAGAATTCCGTTTCGTCAGGTAAGGGTGTACCTGGGTACAATCCTTGCGTCCATAATAGGATATGGGGCAAGCACGTGGGCACACAGACTAAGGAACATCAAAAACTGTGAAAAAGTCGATAGAGCGCAGAGAGGATTCCTTGTTAGAATGACAGGGGCTTTCGGCACTACATCGACTATAGCTCTAACTGTGCTCACGGGCGTCATGCCACTCAATCTAGAAATCAGGAAAAGAGGAAGTAAGTATTGGTTAAAGAAAAACAACCAAGAAAAAATAAACGAAATTCTTGGTGTAGAAGTACACACCAGAAGGGATATAGACACAGAGGTAACAAGGAGATGGCAGACTGAGTGGGAAGTGTCTACCAAAGCAAGAAGACTGCATCAAATCCTACCTAGAATAATAGATATTCCAGCATACTTCAATCCAAAACCGGGACTAGTTCACTTCCTGACAGGACATGGCCCATATCCTAGTTATTTGCACAGATTAAACCTCAAGGAGGATGATCTGTGCGAATGTGGACAGATAGGAACGCCAGAACATGCATTGTTCCAGTGTAGAAATTACGACGATGTACAAGATTTACGTCAACGGCTTCATGGAAAGACCGTTCAAGAACCTTTAATGGAAGAAGAATTATACAATTGCCTAAATGACCTAGCCGAAAGAGTCTCCAAAAAACAATTGGAACTCTATAATGAGCGAAGAAACGCTAGATAAGACCACTAGCTACGTAAGGGAAACAGACTTGATCATTATGATCACCATTGTCTACTTAGAACGATATTTTTTAGGAAACTTCTAACTTCTAATCTAACACACACAATATTATTATTTGATGCCTAGGCTACACCTCATATGACGGTGGAGCGAGAAAGCACGATGAAAACCTCTGGACAAGGTTCTGGACTAAGGGTCTAATGGCTCACCGGAACTGCCAGAGGTGGAAGTCGTGCTTTCTTTACCTCTTTTTTCAGGCGGATTCGAACCGCATGATTTTAGAATAAGGTAATTAAGAAAAGTAGTTGTGGAAGCGGGCTGCACCCGAGGTTGAGTGTAAGCAGCTCACGTTCTTGGGTGCAGGCCAAGTTGCACAACACATAAATATTTAGTTTAATTTTAAGGTGAAGGGTTTTTTATTTCTAAGTTTTAGGTGTAGGTGCGGCATTAGCAGAGGCCAAATGTCATTATATAAGTAGTTAGACGTGAAAATAACGTAAAGAACTACAATTATTCTACATTATAAGAATAGGGCCTATATTTTATTAAATTCGAAATAGTTTTTATAATTAGTTTGATAATTATAAGGCAATTTAGAAAATTTATGCAATTAGTAATATGTAACATAATCCGACCAGGATTAGATACCAGATGCCTGGTCTTAAAGTAATAAATAAAAGATGAAAAAACAAAAAAAAAAAAGATGTTCGTGTGTGTGTGCGTGTGTGAGTGTGTGTGTGTGTGTATGTATGTGTGTGTCCGTTCGGCTCGCAGAGATAAGAACACGGCCGTGGCAAGAAAGCCCTGCCTGTCGTAAGAGGCGACTAATGGGTGGGAGTCGAGAGGTAGAGAGTGTATGTGTGTTTGTGCGTGCGTGTGTGCGTATGTGTGCGTGTGTGTGTGAGTGTGTATGTGTGTGTGTGTCCGTTCGGCTTGCAGAGATAAATACGGCCGAGGCAAGAAGGCCCTGCCTGTGGTAAGAGGCGACTAATTGTAAGGATTCGAGAGGTGAAGAGTTTATGTGTGTGCGCGTGTGTGCGTGTGTGTGTGTGTATGTGTGTGTGTGTGTCCCTTCGGCTCGCAGAGATAAGCAAACAGCCGTGGCAAGCAGACCATGCCTGTCGTAAGAGGCGACTAATGGGTAGTACTCGAGAGGTGAAGAGTGTATGTGTGTGTGCGTGTGTGTGTGTGTGTGTGTAAGTATGTGTGTGTATGTATATGTGTGTGTGTGTGTGTCTCTTCGAATCGCAGAGATAAGAATACAGCCGTGGCAAGAAGGAAATGTCTGCTGTAAGAGGCGACTAATTGGTAGGAGTCAAGAGGTGAAAAGTGTACATGTGTGTGTATGAGTGTGTGTGTGTCCGTCTGGCTCGCGGAGATAAGAAAACGGCCGTGGCAAGCGAGCCATGTCTGTCGTAAGAGGCGATCAATAAGTAGAAGTCGAGAGGTGGAGAGTGTATGTGTGCGTGTGAGTGTATGTGTGTGTGTTTGTGTTGGTGTGTGCGTGTGCTTATGAGTGTGTGTGTGTGTGTGTGTTTGTGTTTGTGTGTGTGTGTATGGGTATGCGTGTGTGTGTGTGTGTGTGTGTTTGTGCGTGTGCGTCTGTTTGTGCGTGTGCTTGCGTGTGTGTGAGTGCGTGTGTGTGTGCCTGTGCGTGTGCGTGTGTGTGCGTGTGTGCGTTTGCGTGTGTGTATGTGTGTGTGTGCGTGTGTGTGCCTGTGGCTCCCTTCTGCGATTGTGTGTGTGTGTGTGTGTGTGCGTGTGCGTGTGCGTGTGTGTCTGTGTGTGTGCGTGTGAGTGTGCGTGTGTGTGAGTGCCTGTGTGTGTGCGCGTGTGTCTTCGTTCAGCTAGCGGAGATAAGCATACGGCCGAGTCAAGAAGGCCCTGCCTGTCGTAAGAGGCGACTAATTGTTAGGGGTCGAGAGGTGAAGAGTGTATGTGTGTTTGTGTGTGTGTGTGTGTGTGTGTGTGTGTGTGTGTGTGTGTGTGTGTGTGTGTGAGAGAGAGTGTGTGTGTGTCCGTTCGGCTCGCAGAGATAAGAATACGTCCGAGGCAAGACGGCCCTGCCTGTCGTAAGAGGCGACTAATTGTTAGGATTCGAGAGGTGAAGAGTGTATGTGTGTGTGCGCGTGTGAGCGTGTGTGTGTGTGTGTGCGTAAGTGTGTG
>NW_027312018.1:35000-72500 GCF_040954645.1 Diabrotica undecimpunctata
CGGCTATGGCAAGCAGGACATATCTGTCGTAAGAGGCGACTAATAAGTAGAAGTCGAGAGGTGGAGAGTGTATGTGTGTGTGTGAGTGTATGTGTGTGTGTTTGTGTTGGTGTGTGCGTGTGCTTATGTGTGTGTGTTTTTGTGTTTGTGTGTGTGTATGGGTATGCGTGTGTGTGTGCGTGTGCGTGTGCGTTTGTGTTTGTTTGCGTGTGTGTGAGTGCGTGTGTGTGTGCCTGTGCGTGTGCGTGTGTGTGCGTGCGTGTGTGAGTGTGTGCGTGTGTGCGTTTGCGTGTGTGTATGTGTGTGCGTGTGTGTGTGTCTGTGGCTCCCTTCCGCGATTGTGTGTGTGTGTGTATGTGTGTGTGCCTGCGAGCCTGTGTGTGTGCGCGAGTGTGTTCGTGTGTGTGAGTGCATGTGTATGTGCGCGTGTGTCTTCGTTCAGCTAGCGGAGATAAGCATACGGCCAAGTCAAGAAGGCACTGCCTATCGTAAGAGGCGACTAATTGTTAGGTGTCGAGAGGTGAAGAGTGCATGTGTGTGTTTGTGTGTGTGTGTGTGTGAGAGAGAGAGTGTGTGTGTGTGTCCGTTCGGCTCGCAGAGATAAGAGTACGTCCGAGGCAAGACGGCCCTGCCTGTCGTAAGAGGCGACTAATTGTTAGAGATGAGTGTGTGTGTGTGTGTGTATGTGTGTGTGTGTGTGTCCCTTCGGCTCGCAGAGATAAGAAAACGGCCGTGACAAGCAGGCCATGCCTGTCGTAAGAGGCGCCTAATGGGTAGGGGTCAAGAGGTGAAAAGTGTACGTGTGTGTGTGTGACAATTTTGACATTCGATAACATTGGATGTAGTGGTAACTGGATGAACAATAGATCTAAAGGGAGTTGCTTCTACAATGGTTGAATTGTAATTATTAGCGGATGTAACAACATCTGGGTTATCATTAAGTTTCACCTTTTTCCCTTTATTGAATCGTTCCGGACAACTTTCCCGTTTATGCCAACTTACACTGCTTTTGTTGGATAAAACTTTTAAACAAGAGTCACACTGCATGGTTGTTGACTGAAGCTAGGTGACTGTACGACACGAAAATGAACAATAACGAAAGAAGTGTGGGGTATAAATATAAACTTGTTTTGATTACCGGTTTTAAAACTGGAAATACCGGTTTTAAACTGGAAATACCGGTTTTATGGTATTATTATAGTAAATAATTACAAAAACTAACAATATATCCCAAATATAGATAATTACCGCATTTATAAGCGTGGTTAAAAGTAAAAGTGTAATAAAAAATAGTTTTTTACTGCTTTTTACCGCTTTTTACCGCTTTACCGCTATATGCGTGATTTTTTCTGAAAAATAATAACATATTCGTATTCCTGGCGTCAATACCTTTCATTAGAGTGGTCGAAAGGTGATGTAGGACTAAAAATACTACCGCCTTACGCGTTAATTTTTTCTCAAAGTAATAACATATTCGTATTCCTGACGTCAATAGCTTTCATTAGAGTGGTTGGAAGGTGGGTGTAGGACTAAAAATAAAGGAAAAAAAACCTCAAAAATAAAAAAATATAAAAAATGAAAAAAAAAAAAATAAAAAAAAAATTATAAAAAACTGATGTGAAAAACCAACAATAAGCGCAAAGCTGTGCAGACATACATGAACTCAACTATAGCCGGTCAGTACCCTTTCTTTGTTGTCTATGTAGGTCATGGAAGAGTATTCACTTCATTTGCGAGAGCTTACATCGCCTTCGAGTATTCACCAGCAAGTGTAGATCCTGTTTCACCCACCATTTCGCGTTGCTTAGCTTGGGTTCGGTTTGTTGTATATAATCCCGTTTAAGTTATGCAATTTCAAATAGTCGCTTCTTTTCGCAATGAAAACCGTACAACGTTCTGCGCGTCGCGAGCCGGGGTTGTTGGCTAAAAAAAGAGTTTTATATAATAGTGTGCCAGATACTGAGTTTGAGGAACCGTTAGCTAAAAGACAATTAATTAACACGGTTCCTCCTTCAATCGAGTCGCCGCCGCCGGTGTGTGAAAATTCGATTCCGTCCGCGATCGCACCGCCGTCACCAAGATCGGTCCCGTCTTTGATCTCTTCTCCGGTCTGTGAAATAAGGGATAGGCAGCGTGCACCGTCGGAAGAGAGTGTTGTTTTTGTAAACTGTAAAAAAATTAGTGAGGCCCAGCGCCTTATTTTTAAAATAAACAATCAAAAAAAACTAAAAACTAAAGCGACGGTGCACTCCGCGGTTAATGAGAATGTCGTTCAGTCATCCATATTTATTAAGGATGACATTCTTCATGCCGCCGAAGAGGCTGCATGCAAACATGAAATGGTGAAGCAAGTAGCGGCGGAGGTGCACGCTCCTCCAAGCACCCCTACACCTTTCGAAGATATCTCCGACCCTGAAGACGGACCTGATGATGAAAACCACTACAAACCCTCTATGGAGGGTTATCCCTCTGTTGGGGATGAATTAAATATATTTGAATGGGGATCACCAGCTAAAGAGGGATTGACAGAGAAACCCATGACTAAGGTTCAAGTCTGGGAAAAAAAACTGATAGAGACAGAGCCGTCATTTAGTGAAGTAGTGGCAAGCGCTCTCCAAATCCCCAACAGAGTAAAAGCTCAAAAACAAGCATTTTGTGAGGATTTCAAAGGAGGGCTTGTGTCGGCACTTAAACGTCATCAGGACCGTCTCCAGGACAGTTTGAACAGGAGTTTAAAGGATAGTGAGCTCCTTAAGAAAGCTGTCCAAAATATTTTTTTATACGCGGAAAAACTGTCGGAGGCTTTCCACGAAGAGCAACGCCGTCTCATAGAAAATTTTAAATACACCAAAACTTTCCTGACCAACGCTGTGAGATCGGATTCTGAAGGTGAGAATTTTTATTATAATATATTGCAACAATTTTACTAACAAAATTTACGCAATGCTAATATTGATAATTACAATACTGATAATGTTTTTTGTTTGTTACAGACTTGCTCAACAAAAATGCTGGTGGTGATGTCCTGCGATGCTGGGGGACAAGTAAACCGTGAGTTAACCAATTTTTTACCTAACTATTCCTTTTTATCACTATAATAAAATTTTACAAACGAAAATTTAATTTATTCTTTATTACGAAATTTTAATTTATTCTTCATTAAGCGTCATCATTAATTTTTGTACACCATTATGATATTTTAATTAGTTCTACATTTTGCTATTTCTTTGTTACAGATCCCACACCGACGACCCTGTATAGCCCACCCCGACGACCCTGTCACCCCGAGCACCCCGTATAGTCAATATTAATTATTTTTAAGTGTACGTTTTTGTAAATAATATTTAGTTTTAGTTGTGTATATATAGTTTATTTAGTTTACTTTTTATTATATTATTTTCGAATATATTGTTTATTTTTAATAAAAAATATATAAAAATATTGTTTTTTATAAATGATTCACAGCCAACATTTAGTTGTAGATAATTTATTAAGATTAACACCACAATAAACTTAAAAAAGTCTGTTTATTTAACTAAGAAATCTAAAGTTATTCTCAAATATAAATATAAAATACTAACATACAATATTTATTTATAATTATATTTTGAGAACAACTTCAGATTTCTTAGTTAAATAAACAAACTTTTTCAAGTTTATTGGTGTGTTAATCCCAATAAACTATCTAAATATTAAAATGTTACATGTAGAAACATTCAGAACAATATACATACCTATTCAGTCTTTTTTCAAAAATTTTTTATAAACTATAATTATTAAGGTGGAGTATAAATAGTTCAAAAACCAAAAATTTCCAAAAATTTGTTTTTAAATGTCACTGTTGAAAAAATTGTAAAATACGTAGAAGAAATACAAGTTTTTTAGAGTTTGGTAAATATTATAAATAAGTCGAAAAAACCTACTAAGGCATTTATTTTAAATTTTTGAATGAAACTATTAAAAAGTTTTAATAAAGTTTTATTATAAGCACAGTTTTTCCGTTGAACACTACTAAAACCAACATCATGAATTAAATTATTTATTTGCAAACATGCTAAATGTGAAGGTGAAGCGAAACCTAATTGTAATGTTTTGATTAAGTTGTTTACAAATAAATCATTTGGTTCATGTTTTTTGTTGAAAATGAAATGAAATGAAATGAATTAAAATATGTTACAAGAGAGAAGTATTTAAAACTAATATAATATTCAATAATTATCAGTTTATTAATTAGTTCGGGTGGTACTATAGAAGGTTCACAAACATGTCATTTTTCGATACATCCTCAATCAGTTCGGGTGGTGCTATCACAGGTTCCAAAAACACATCATTTTCCGATACATCCTGAAATTCCACGTCACTATACAATAAACTGTCATTCTCTACATCAGACATGTCACTCTCCGACAAAGAAGATAAGTCCTCTGTCAGCTCGAGTGTTGACAAACTCCATACAGATAGATTACAATTCGTAGTAGAATCGCATGGACCATCATCACTAATGATGCTATAATTATCCCAATCTGTACTAGAGTCACACACACCACTCTCTACAATGATACTTGGAGAACCAACTTCCATGGTTGAATGTGTAAGGCTTCCTGTCTAACAAATATTTTTAGATAGAACTCAACCGAAAGTAGCATCTTTAAGACTGAGCTAAACAGGTTTAACAACAATGGGGGTAATTGCCCCGTCAAGGTCTTGTTGGATTTTTTCTTTTTATTCTATAGTCCGACCACAGACAAGAAAAGGTGAATATGCGGTCACCAAACCGGTTCAAACAAAGATAGGTGAATAACCGGTCAAGGTTTTATTCTTTTTATCCTATGAACGTGGGTAACAAATGTGAACAAACGGTCAAGGTCTTATTGGTTTTGTATCTTGTTGTCAGTCTTTTTTGTTAATATAAATTTTTTCATTTTATACCGCAATTAGTGTTATTAATGTGATAATTGTTTAAAAATTTCAAGCTTATACCTCCCTCCAATATAAGTTTACATATATAGATTATTTTCCGAACTAACTTATTAGTTAAATATGTGTCTTGACGACGGTAACAATAATAGTATATCTCGTACTGGGCGGCAATTTGAAGACCGTTTACTTTCTTTTAAATATTGGAAGGGTACAGTTGAACCCCTGTTATTAAGCAAAGCTGGGTTTTACTATACAGGGGTTAGTGATATAGTTCGGTGTTTCTACTGCAATACTGAAATATATAAATGGGAACCTTCCGATATACCAATTGAAGAGCATTTAAAGTATAGCGACTGTTTTTTTGCAAAAATGTTGGCGACAAAATATCGAAGTTCAAAAAAAAAAAATGTGTTTAACGAAGTTTTAACAATATAATACCATATATTTTAATAATATGTATTATTAATTTTTTTATTTTGTTAATAAATAATTAAAATATTTTTATATATATTTCAATTAAAAATGTGTCTTGACGATGGTAACTTTGGTAGTATACATCTGTTTGAAGATCGTTTACCATCCTTTAAATATTGGAAAGGTGCAGTTAACTCGTGTTGTTAAGCAAAGCAGGGTTCTAGCATATAGGGAATGTCGATGTCGTTAGCTGTTTCTACTGTAAGGTCGAAATACACAAATGGGAGCCATACGATATACCTATTGATGAGTACATAAAGCATTCTACATGTCTGTTTACAAGACTGATGAAATGTAATTCTATCTTTTTTATATATAATTTTTAATAAATTATAAAATGTTTTTGTACTACCTATTTTAGAGTTGAATATACTATTGGTAACAAAGAAAGGTGGGGGTATTAGCGACACGAGCTTTAAAACCGGTTTAGATATGGTTTAGTGGGGGTCGATGGTATATAACTTCGTTGATGTAATTCCAAAATCAGTTTAGACTATAATCATGTTTCAAGAAAGTATTAAATTTACTATGGATAAAGTGAAATTACTTAGTGAAAAATCAACACCTAATTTAACATCTATTGGATATTATACCAACAAAAAAAAAATTGAATAAAATTTGTGTAAACTGTTGGGTGGAGGCACTTTGTGAACTCGGTCAAAACAACATATTTGATGATGATGTGTGTCTACCCTTGAAATTACGTCTGTATGTCAACGAATACCCGACAAAACGTTATCTGTTAGACACAGCTTTGGAAAGAATTTTCAAATTTTCCGACGTTTGGTTGTGGGTGGACCAATTCTTAAAAAAGACGTCAACTTTCGACACCCTTTTTCCAAAACTTGTCCAATACCAACAATTGGAATCTCTTAAGCCTATAGAAGACCTGCTACCACCAAGGATTCTGAAATGGTTGCAGTGTAAGGGGTATCAACACCCCTTCAAATGTGAAGGTTGTTTAGGTTCTGTAAGCTCATGGAACACCTGCTAGCACCAGGGATTCTAAGATGATTGAAGCGTGTCAACATTCCCAAGAGTATGAAGGTTGTTTGGCTGGAACCTGTAGGTGCAAGTAGGTTATAGATAGAACTTATTATTGTAGTTTGGATCAAAAAATAAAAAAGTGAAAAATATAATGTTTTAATTCAAATTTACTCCATTACAAAATTTTCATAAATAAAAAATACATTTGAAAGGGCGCATATACATTTTTGTTTAGAATGGTAAAAACATTTTGCTTCTGATATTGGTAGTGGTGGGAATTCGCCTACTTCAATTACAGGTGTGGAAGAATATTTTCTTATGTAATTCGCTTTTTCCATTCCTTTTACATAAACAATTTCAGCTTTATCTGTTAATTCCTTGATAATTTTTTTAAATTCGCATAAGGGGGTAAAACCTTCATTCCAAGAGATGCAGTGATGGTGTTTGCTTAACCATACAGCTTGCTGAATTAGATCAGGAGGTAATATTCGTAATGGGAAAGGTGGTTTAAAAATATATATTACAACTTTATCACCCGAGTAACACGCTAATTCTTTACAAATAAACCTATTATTCTCAATTTTAAAACCTGGGATTGTAACAAGAATGAATAATGTAACAAGAAATTTGACTGTAACAAATATTGATGAAAGAGTGAAATGTAACAAAAATGAGGAATGTGTAGCAAAAATGTGCAGTGTAGAAATAGGGTAAACTCTAAAATGTACCTTTATACACCAACAAACTAATATGTGGAATAACAGAAGATGGAAGAGATTAGATAGAAATAAATTATGTAAAAGAAATAAATAAAGGGTATATATGAATTTTAAAATATAATAAACTTAATGCTGGCTAGCGACTATGCAGGAGAACGACCAATCGACACTTAAAGAGGGATTCGGCCAATTTGCATGCCCTACAGAGATCGTAAGATATAATAACTAATGACAAGAAAACCACCAAGAAATAAACAGATGAAAGATAAAGTTGCTCTACTGAATGTTTGGGCGCCAGGAAGTTAAATGTTTTCTTCCGAGATATCTTGTATTGCTGAAATATGAAAGATAGGTACTAATTGAAATATTGAATTGTTTTAACCCAACTTTAATAAATACCAATTTTATGTACAGACTATTTTAAACACTTATATATGACCCATCACCTCTTGTATACAATTAACTTATCTATATTTACAGTAAAATCCCAGAATATAATGATAAACAATTTCCCCCCTAACGTACCTATTAATGTTAAATTTTGACAGAGACTCAATAATTATGTATAAATAATATAAAATAAAATATAAGATAATATAAATATAAAATACTACTCACTAATATAATAGTTTAGTTTTCGTTTAATAAATGTTTAAGTTTGAAGTGAAATGAGATGAAACTCTCCGGATATGTGTGCACACGATAACCTGATGAAGAGAGATTCAAGGGAGAGTCAAAATCTCATCCCTTGGTAGACAATAAATAATTCAATTAAATTGTACTGACTATTGTTTTAGGAAAAGTAAATGTAATTATTATTAATGATATAAAAGTTAAAACCTTGAAGAGGACGTAATGTTATTAAAGATATTTAAACAAGAAACAAAAAGATAAAACTAAGTTCTTCCTGCCGGTTTCCGTAGGTTTCCCTGGAAGGTCCTCTGGTGAAGAACTAGTTGCAGGTGGGTAAATTTACTCCAAACCTGGATTCCATATAAAAAAAAGAGGTACTTTAAACCAAGTCCATTAAATTCTTCTTCATAAAACCCATAAACTTAAAATTCCTCTTCCCCTTGTCTTAATAAATTCTCCATAAAAAAAAATAAGTATTCTTCCCTGACTTGCACTGGAATCCGTAAGTAGGTTAAAAAAACAGTTGTGTTACTCCAAGTCCTTTGTTCATACAAGAAAGTAAAGAAAAACCAAGAAAGGTCAACAGGTTGCTTTAAATTGAAATAAAAACTATACTGTTTTCTGTAAAAAATAACCTTGGGATGGTATGACAATGTTTTATAGGATATATTAAATAGATAGGTTTTCGGAAAGCATGGTCTATATATATTATAGAATAGAAAAAAAAAAGAAATATTAGCCGGTTTAAACAGTATGGAATTGAAATAGATAATTGTTGGTTTTCATCTTTGGAAAGAAATAAAGTTTGAGATAATGATAAAATCTAATACTTGTAATATGTTTAGGTATTAATGAAATAAGTGAAATAGGACATATATAAGATAGAATAGATAGATAGATAGATAAGAATATATATCGAGAGAGGATTAAAATAGATTTGAATTTCACTAACAATGGCGGATGATATGACATGTTTTTACACATAATTTATTTATAACTTTAAGCTTACCGGCTGAGGTGGTCCAAAATTAAAGTACTTTCACAAAAAAAACAACTAAATAACAAATGGCTTCTTCCAACACAACAGCTTTTCCACAAAATAAAAAATAAACTTAAACCGAATTCATGAAAATGGCACCTACAGCCGCCTTGAACAAACGATGTTCACTCGACGAAATTCCAGCCACAAGTGGCGATCTGACGGTGCTACGGCTGTCACGACAATGTACTTTCAGAGTCTTAGACAGAGGGCGAAATTTAATGCCAACTTTCGAAAATAAAATTTACTGGAGTTTTAAATATTTGGTTTAAGAATATTTTAAAAATGAATTTAATTTATAATTAAATTAAAGGATTCCAGTGACAAAAAGGTAAATGGTTCTTTAAGTAACGGACTCGTTACATTCCCCTCTGACTTGGAGAAAAAAAATTTTAAGTGAAAAAAAATTTTTTTTTCTTTTACTTGACTGATTGGTTAGATGTAGTTTAACCAATACTTCAACCATATGTGGAGCAATCAAGAATCGAGAAAAAAAAAATAAACTTATATATAAAAAATTATAGCCATGGCAACAATTTGCCAAGTACAGCTATAAACTATATTAACTCACTAAAATACTTCCAAAACAATCTACATCGATTCACATGATTATAATTAACCACAGATTATGAGTGATGTAGGAATAAAGAAATGGTTTCATCTAAAGATACCCACATGTAACTAAGTAAAAAGTCACATACTATTTAGAGTTAAAGTTAAAGTAAGGTAAAACTCCAACATAGCATAGTATAGACTAGTAATACAAATACTCAATACAAATAATCCAAAATAATGTGAAATCGGACCCTGGTTCCAAAATTGACTCATCAATGGACAACAGATTTATAGAAGAGCATATCCAAGGAATAATCAATCAGGCAAATAGGTGGACCGATACACAATAATAAGTAATAATAAAAATACCAACGTACTTATATAAAACAATATAAGTAACAATAAAAATACCAAATGTATAGACAACAATATAAGTGTCGAATTGGATGGTAAATCCAAAATTGACCATACAGTGGACAACAGATTTATAAAGTAGCATATCCAAAGATAATCAATCAGGCAAATAATGACCCAATTCACACTATAACCAAATAAACCAAATAGGGTAGGTCCACATATACCCACATCCGGTAATATGTGCCTAACCTAAAAATTCATCAAATAAATTATTGGATCAAAATGTGGGACTAACGGCTTGAACAAAAGGACAGCCATAAAATCGATTCAATCCTGATGATCTGCCATCAGTACATTTGGGATCCAAAATAAAGACCAAAAATAAAACTAGGAGGTGTTATAAACTTAATCATCCTAGCAAATGCCAAGCTGAACAACTTGAGTTCAAAAAGGTAAAGTACCAAAGCATGTGAACTGCTGTGGTAACTTCTTACAACAAAATTAACTTATGCTGATACTCGATAACTATAGCATGTAGCTACTACAAATTTATAAGAATATCTAGCATAAGAGCACTAAAAAGAGTTTAATGTGCCAGTAAACTCTAACAACCATAGCAAAATAGTAAGAGTAAGGTAGAAGTAATAACAAAACAGAACATCAAGAACGAGTAGACCAATTTCTAAAGAAACTGCAAATTTATAATTCGTTCTGATACTAATAAAAGAGAACAGGATAATTCCTAATTCAATTAGAAAGAAGCGAAAATAACTATGAAGGGTCATTTGTTGCCAAAATATGAAATACTATCCATAATTGTAATCTAAACATGCTAGCTGTAAAGGGAATATGTCATGGATTGAGTAAACTATATAAGTAAGAATAATAAATCAGCTAAGGAACAATTCTGTTATTAGACCAAAGTCTGTAAATATTAAGGATTAAAGCTAAATATTCAAATCCTAATTAACATTAACAATAATTTACTGTCTATGGAAGACATTCTACTGCCTAGATAACTGTACAACTTGTCATGAAAATGGTGAATTCCGAAATTCATTGAACAACTGGGGCCAACAATTGAACTAAAACTTCGAACACACGTATTCATTCACCTATACACAGGCAGAATAGTCTATATAATATAGGAGTGTCCTAAAATTATGCATAATGATTGTCTATATAAATTCCTAATGACTGATTTAAAAAAAACATCCCACATAGCAAATCCAGGTACATGTTACTATATAACTTGATTATGACCGATAACTGAATCAAATCCATAAAAAAAAATACAACATTCTTTCGAACTGGCAAAACAAGTAAGTAAAATGAGAACATAAGTTATACACACATAAACATATAGCACAGTATAGCAGCATTACAATATTTAGTTCCATACCAGTGCAAACCCTAATATAAGTACACTATAATGGCCTTAGTAATTTTAACTAATTATAAACAGATACTAATCAAAGTATAAGCTGTAGATATATCAAATCTGGTGATTAATAACAAAAATCTAAGAAAATATCAAATCGTAACCAAACCGAGCCAAAACAATAACACTCATAGGAATAAGTTAACTTAATAGACATTAAGTTAATCTTCCTCTGAAGATGAAGATGTTGCCTCATCTGTTGTATTATCAGGGAGTAAATCCTTTATATGAAATTGACCAATTCGTCTATTTGTCAAATTGTCTTTTAATTCATATACTAAAGGAGATATTACCCTAACGACAGTACAGGGAACATATTTCTGACAAAACTTAGCAGAAATGGCATCACCTTTATTTGATTTTACAAAATTCTGTTTCAAAACTCGATCGCCCACAAAAAATCGCAAATCTCGTTTCCTCAAATTATACTGATGCTGATTTCTAAGGTAAGAAGCTTTCAACTTCTTCCTAATGTCAGCGAATATTGGAGGTAGGTTTTGGAGATCTTCCATACGGTGAAATTTCTCAGAAATTTGAGGCAGAGTTGTTGAATTTTCAGAAATTAAACCGAAATAATCACCTGACAATGGAACATGCCTACCAAAATTAACATAAGCTGGAGAGCACTGAGTGATTTCATGAACAGAAGTTTGAATGGCTTGAGCCACTGGATGAATGTACTTATCCCAAGCTCTATGATCAGTGTAAGTGTAAGATCGAAGAGCAGTAACAATGCTACGATTTACACGTTCAGTGTGGTTAGCTTGCGGATGATAAGCTGCATTGTAGAATATCTTTTGGACCTTATATTTACTTAAAAGATCTTTAAATGCTTTAGAAACAAATTGTGGACCATTATCACATGATACTAGTTGGGGAATACCAAATAGTAAGAACACTTGTTCCTCTAAGAACTTCAAAATAGCTGGAGTTGTAGCCTTACGAAGAGGATAAACTAAAGGAAATTTGGTGAAGTAATCTACAACTACCAAACAATATGTATTACCTGAATAACTGCGTGGATATGGTCCAATAAGGTCTAAAGAGATCATTTGCCACGGAAAATTAATATTCCTAAACGAACCCATTAATCCAGCTTGAGGTAGGTTACTCGGCTTGCATGTTGCACAAACTCTACATCTAGAGATGTATTTCTTAACTGAGTTGCGCAGACCAGGCCAGTAATATAACTCAGCTATTTTACTAAACGTTTTATAAAAGCCAAAGTGACCTGATGTCACATCATCATGAAAAGTTCTCAAGACTTCATCCCTATTTGCTGTTGGGACTACTATCTTCCAATCAGACATATTCGATAAAGATTCAACTGGACTGATTACATTTTTATAAAGGATATTATTCTCCACCTTGAAATCAGGATATCTAGTAGGTTCTTGGGTGACATTATGAATCATCTTTCGATACCAATTATCTCGAGATAAAGTGGACAGATCTAAAAGATTGATATCGAATGTACGTGACAACGCATCTGCAACCACAACACCATTGGCTTTGCGATGAACGATATTATAATCAAAGACAGAAAGCCTACAAATCCAACGGGACAAACGTTGTGACGGATTTTTCATGGAATGTAACCATAATAAAGAACTATGATCTGTGATGATAGTAAACTTACGACCCTCAAGATAGTACCGAAAGGCATCAAGACCATGGATAATTGCAAGAAGTTCTCTCTCTGTGGTGGAATAATTTTTCTGTGCTTTATTGAGCTTTTTGCTGGTATAAGCTATTGGATGTTCCGAACCATCCTTCATTTGAAATAGTACACCACCTGAAGCAGTGTTGGAACAATCTGTCATGAGATAGAAATGCTCTTTAAAATTCGGAGACGTCATGACAGGAGCACTAGTAAGAACTTCTTTTATACGCCGGAAAGCATCATCGGCTTCTGAAGTCCATGTAATAGTTTGGCCTTTTTTCCTATTTCTAAGGAGATCTGTAAGTGGATATAACAAAGTAGAATAAGACGGCACAAACCGACGATAATATCCACACATGCCTAATATCCTACGGACTTGAGTAGTAGTCTTAGGTATAGGAAAATCTTTGATAGCTGTAACTTTATCAGGGTCAGTCCTTAAACCTTTACTATCGACTATATATCCTAAAAATTTAAGACTAGGACGACAAAACTGACATTTATCTAAATTAATAGTTAAATTAGCCTCTTTCAGACGTAAAAACAACTTATCCAAAATTTCCATATGAAGAGAAAAATCAGGAGTGACAACCAAAATGTCATCCAAATAATAAAAAACATAGGGCTCTAACTGAGGACCAATGACTAAGTCCATCAGACGACACATTGTCTGAAGAGCTAAAACAAGACCAAAAGGCATAGTGACAAACTGAAATAATCCTTTCCCACTAACTGCAAAAGCTGTATACTTTTTACTTTCCTCACTCAAAGGAATCTGTAAAAAAGCTTTAGATAGATCGATAGAAGAAATATACCTAGCATTCTGGAGTTTACTTAGAATGACGTCTATTCGGGGAATAGGATAAGCATCCCGATTTGTAGTAATATTATTCAACTTTCGACCATCGAAGCAAACCCTAAAAGATCCATCTTTTTTCTTGGTTAACCACAAAGGACTACAGTAAGAAGACGTGGAAGGTTCAATGATCTTCAACTCTAACATGGAATCAATTTTCTTTTCCAAGTCAACTTGCCAAGCCTGAGGAATAGGATACTGATATTGTCTAAAAGGTGTGGTATCTCCCACCTCGATAGTGTGAGGTATTAAGGATGTACGACCTAATTTGTCTTTTGACGAAAGGGTTGTAAATTTAGAGATCATATTCTCTAATTGACTTTGTTCTGAACTAGATAAACTAGTAAAATCCTGAATAGCACTAAGTAAGGACAGATTAAATTGAGAAATAGAAAAGGAAAAATTAGAACAATTTAGTGTGCTATTAAAAGCATTTAAGAAGTCCATACCTAAAATTATAGAATTCTGAACTGAAGTAATAATATAGAATGTAATTTGTTTACATAAATCTGCTACTGTGATTTCAGTTTCAAATTTGTAATAGACTGAACTGTACCATCTGCAGTAGACACTTGCAGAGAAGAAATGGGCATAATAGAAATCTCAGTATTTTTCAGTAAAGCTAATGAATGTGAACCTATCACAGAAATGTTCGAGCCACTATCTAAAAGAGCTAAACAAGATTGTCCTAAAATCTTAATAGGAAGATAAGGTCTATTATCATTATGTTTTCTCACTAATAACGAATTCAAATCAAAATAATTATTATCTGATTGATCAAAAATTTTAAATGGTACTAAACTAAACTTATTATCTCTACCTACACAATCAGAGGATGCAATAGGCAAACAAGAAGAATCAGAAATAAAAGAATCCTCCTGAATTGTGGTAGACTCTGGTATAGATACTGGAACTACTACACTGCTACTATTATGTTTATTACTAAAATTTGGGGAAGATAATCTATGCGAATCAAATGTATTATATTGAGAAGTTACTTCTTGGAATGACTTGGTGTGGTGTGTGTTGGTTTTTTTGGAACAACCCCTTTCCCTTTCCGACTGGAAGGTGGGTTTGGGTGGTTTGACGTGGTTGGACCAGTGATTTCGTTTGATGTAACGGTTTGATTCCCTGATGGGGGTGTGGACGGAGAAACGCTCAGGGGACGAACCTCCGATCGTTCGTTTCTCAAACACCTAAAACAATTGCGTTTGAGGGTATTTTCTTTACCACAACCGTGGCTAAAAATACGGGTACAAGGGATGCCGCAATCATAAAAAGTATGGCCAGACTCACGACAATTCCAGCACACTACAGAACTTACAACTGAGATATTACGCTCAGAGCCCTTAGATTGCCAAGAACGGTGTCTAAAAGGATTTTGGTGACCGAAAGAGTTAGAAGAGTGTTTGGAAGTGGTGGGAGGTTGAGAAGACCAAGATAAAGTTTCCTCCAAACGTTTACATTTCTCGGTGATGTCTGCTATACTGGTGATGTCTACTAAAGCTAGTTGTTGGTGATAAAAAGGCAATAGACATTTCAGAATAATCTTAATTTTTGCAGAATCTGTTAGAGGAGTCTCAAGGCGACTACACATACCCAAAATGTTATTAATAAACATCGTAACAGACTCATTTGGCTTCTGTCTACGATTTTTGATTTGGTCTAGAAGGTCATCTTGAAATGAATATGGAAGAAAATCAGATTTAAGTTTCTGAGCCAAATCAGACCAATTAGAAAATTTATTGCGGTTGTTTCTAAACCACGTAAAAGCTGTGCCTGTAAACAATTCAGCAGAAGCTGCAAAAAGATCATCTTCACTTACTCCTCTCGATACACGAAGACATTCCACCCTATCCAAAAAAGAAATTACTTGGTCATAATGACCTTCACCAGAAAATGTAATGCCCCATTTATGTACCTGAACAGGTTTGGGGTGTAGAAATGAGTTAGCTGCTTGGACAGAAGAAATAGGAGTTGAAGTAGCAATTGGATTTACTCGTGAATCAAGTTCACCCTCTAGGCTAAGGATTCGGACAGAAATTGAGCGTTTATAAGATTGCTGCTCCTCATTCGAACATGACAATAAATGAACACGGCCTGAGACATGGGCTAGACGTGATATCAGCCTGGAGTATAGGCTATCTTGGACAGTCCCTCTAAAATCGGATATCCTTTTAGCCAAATCATCCATAGTTTCTTCAATCTCTTCTTGCTGTTCTAGAAAAGGAATACTTGTGGCAGAAATTTGTCGAAAGCTTCTGTTTCCTTCTTCTTGCCTTAAAGCTCCACGCAATATTTTGCGTTTTAAATCCACATTGGAAGATTCATCAATGGGGATCTCCCTAATTCTCAACTCATAATCTAATTCCTTGACTAATAAATGTTCTACTTTAAATGAAGACATTGTGAAAAAAAAAATAGATGAATAGATGAATAGACAAAGGAAATAATGTATTACCACTCCACAAAATAAATCGAAGAATAATCTAAGGTTTAAAAAAAAAATATATATATATATCTAAATAAATATGTAACAACACACCACAAAATCAATCCAAGAATAATCTAAAGTTATTCACAAAAATTTTAAAATGGTTAAGTAAAGTTAAGTAAATATAACACAATCCTTGAAGCAACACACAATGGTTTCAACAAGTATATGATTTACAAATAATTGAATATAAAAACCCACCAATATTGGCTAATATATATATATATATATATATATATATATATATATATATATATATATATATATATATAAAATAGTAATATCTAAATTATTAAATTCTTATAGTTCAATAATAGTAAAATAGATTGTTAACTGTACACAATGAGATTAAAAAGGTGAGGGTTTAAATATGAATATAAGTAAACTGCAGCAATACAAGTATACCTATAAATGTAAATCTAATAAGAAAAGATAAATAAATAAAGAAGTTAAAAAAAATGAACAAAGAGCAACAGGAACAAATTAGAAATAATAAAGAATATTTTGCAAAAAGAAATATACTACAGAATGTACGGTCTGAACTGAGAAAAGGCACCACGTTGAGAAACGCCAATGTAACAAGAATGAATAATGTAACAAGAAATTTGACTGTAACAAATATTGATGAAAGAGTGAAATGTAACAAAAATGAGGAATGTGTAGCAAAAATGTGCAGTGTAGATATAGGGTAAACTCTAAAATGTACCTTTATACACCAACGAACTAATATGTGGAATAACAGAAGATGGAAGAGATTAGATAGAAATAAATTATGTAAAAGAAATAAATAAAGGGTATATATGAATTTTAAAATATAATAAACTTAATGCTGGCTAGCGACTATGCAGGAGAACGACCAATCGACACTCAAAGAGGGATTCGGCCAATTTGCATGCCCTACAGAGATCGTAAGATATAATAACTAATGACAAGAAAACCACCAAGAAATAAACAGATGAAAGATAAAGTTGCTCTACTGAATGTTTGGGCGCCAGGAAGTTAAATGTTTTCTTCCGAGATATCTTGTATTGCTGAAATATGAAAGATAGGTACTAATTGAAATATTGAATTGTTTTAACCCAACTTTAATAAATACCAATTTTATGTACAGACTATTTTAAACACTTATATATGACCCATCACCTCTTGTATACAATTAACTTATCTATATTTACAGTAAAATCCCAGAATATAATGATAAACAATTTCCCCCCTAACGTACCTATTAATGTTAAATTTTGACAGAGACTCAATAATTATGTATAAATAATATAAAATAAAATATAAGATAATATAAATATAAAATACTACTCACTAATATAATAGTTTAGTTTTCGTTTAATAAATGTTTAAGTTTGAAGTGAAATGAGATGAAACTCTCCGGATATGTGTGCACACGATAACCTGATGAAGAGAGATTCAAGGGAGAGTCAAAATCTCATCCCTTGGTAGACAATAAATAATTCAATTAAATTGTACTGACTATTGTTTTAGGAAAAGTAAATGTAATTATTATTAATGATATAAAAGTTAAAACCTTGAAGAGGACGTAATGTTATTAAAGATATTTAAACAAGAAACAAAAAGATAAAACTAAGTTCTTCCTGCCGGTTTCCGTAGGTTTCCCTGGAAGGTCCTCTGGTGAAGAACTAGTTGCAGGTGGGTAAATTTACTCCAAACCTGGATTCCATATAAAAAAAGAGGTACTTTAAACCAAGTCCATTAAATTCTTCTTCATAAAACCCATAAACTTAAAATTCCTCTTCCCCTTGTCTTAATAAATTCTCCATAAAAAAAATAAGTATTCTTCCCTGACTTGCACTGGAATCCGTAAGTAGGTTAAAAAAACAGTTGTGTTACTGTAGCAAAATACTGGGGTGTGTAGGAGGAGAGAGGTATAAGAAGAGTGGTCTATATATATGGGATAAAATAGATAACAATTAAGTAAAGAAGTATGAAAAAAAAATATTGAACGGAATGTGGCTAGGCTAGCAATGTAGGCAAGAGAATGACCACTAGAAACTCAAGGATGGATACGGCCAATTTGCATGCCTTTTAAAGACAGTAAATCAGGAAAATATGTATGATGGATAGAAAAGAAGATATGAAAAATAAATAGATGTAATGAAAATTAACAAAGAAAACAAATTGAGGGCGCCAGAAGAGGGATACTACTCTAAAAAGAGTAACGGTCACTCTTCCAGGTATCGTATACTGCTAATATTAATTAAAGTTGATTTAATAAACAAAAATGCTGTAAATGTAAAAAGGTAAGGAAATATTAATAAAAAAAATTATATGCAAAACAAATTCAAGTTTATTAAATATAACTTCTTAGATTCTGACAATCTCTAAGTTACCAAAAAGTATATAAAAATTTCACAATATAATATTTAAAAAAAAATGTTGAAAACAACTATAATAAAAAGTGGAAAATTACACAGAATAACTCTGATATAGAGTGTACAACCTACATCTAGGTTAAAAAACAACCTTAAACAAAAAATAATGCTAACGTTGGAAGAACGTATAGCCAAGTAAATATCTTATACTAACCTACAATATGACCAACAATATTGTTAAACAACTCTAAATTCAAATATAGACAAAATAATACATAAATGGGAACAAGCCAAGTTAAACAATTGAAACGGTCTATTATCCTGAAGGGATAATAGCCAGAGTTAATAACGCAAGATGAAATATAAAAAAATTAGTTAAGTAAACACATAATGAAATAATTAAAGTTAATAATGAAATAAATGGTTAATACAAAAAAACAATGGAAGATAATCTCTGGGTAGAATTTGAGCTCAAACTTACCGATACCTTACACCAAGGGGAGTTATATTAATTAATATATATATATGTTATAAAAAAAAACCTATAACTGGTGAAACAAGATATATATATATAGTTCTGAAGTAAAAACCAACTGTCCTCCTAGGTGAAACAGTTGTCTGGAAGGATACTCCCGAATAGCTTCGGTGTCCCAGCGAAGTCCTCCTTGAGGTCCGAAATTAGCACGGAGCTGGTGCTAATTGGCTTAGTTCGATGATGACTGTCCTGCCCTACCTCTAGGTGCAGGCTGGAGAAAAAATGAGGGTGGAGTAGACAATACTCCCTGGCTTGTCCCAAATGACCCTGATTCTTATTAGAGTTGAAGTGGTACTCTCCCTCGGATGTTCTGAGGGAAATTTATAATTCCATGGTAGGTGGCTGAAAACAATTCCCCGTTACTTCTAATCTCAATATTGATAAAAAGAAATCAAAGAAGAAGTGAGGAAAGTTTCTTTCAGCATAAGAAACCGGAGCAAAAAGATAATTATGGTAGATAAAAAAACCCATCCAATCGGATGTAGCGTGACCTTGCTTCACATAGAGTAAAAATATAATGGCCTTGGACAAAATACTATATTAAAATTTGAAATAATGAATCTGAATAATAGGATATAGATAAAATACTCTAATGTTTATAAGATAAAAAATTATTATTTACCAGATAGCTACTTAATTCCGTGCTAGAAATCTCACTTCACCTCCCGAGTTTGCGAAAACACCGTCAATTAAATCGTTATGGTATACTTAGAATATTTAACTTCTTGAAGTGAAGGAAATTCTATGCAATAATTGGATTTTCTTTCGCTAACTGCCACCTGTGTGTACCACTTCAAACTCTAGATCAAAAGTGAATTTTAATTCACAGTTAATTAACCAAGAAGAGCCAATTTCCACTTCCCTTAATCTCCTGTCATTTCTCTTGTCCGCAATGGTACCAAATTAGAACAGAGTGACAACTTAAATTATTAACAATACACACTTAATGGGCAAATGAACACTTAAAGTTAGGCAACCCATACTACGTCTCTGAAATTATTTTTAATATAAATTGTTTATTATTTTAATTTAAATTGTAATAAAAGTAACGACTGTTACATTCCCCTACTAGTCGGGAAAAAAAAAATTTTAGTCAAAATTTTTTTTCATAAAATTAAAGTATCAATAACTAAGTGTACTGGCCTAACATTCCACGTTGATCTGCAAGTTTACACAAAAAAAATAACCACGAACTAAAGATCACGGAAAAAAAAAAAGAATGGTCATGGCGCCAGACACCACAAACTCAGATAACTCGAAAGTCGAATCAAAATCTCAATCGACAATATGCTTAAAAGCCAAATATTAACTAAATATACCAACTAAATTCTTGCTGACAAATAAATGTCGAATTGGGCACTAAATCCAAAATTGAACTATCCATGGACATCAGATCTATAAGACTAAGTATATCCAAGGACGAACAACCAGGCAAATGTATGAGCCAATTCAACCAATATCTCACCCGGAGATATACTAAACTAAGATCAAAGAAATCATAAACTAAATAGGTT
Organism: Diabrotica undecimpunctata; assembly: GCF_040954645.1. Classification (NCBI taxonomy): domain Eukaryota; kingdom Metazoa; phylum Arthropoda; class Insecta; order Coleoptera; family Chrysomelidae; genus Diabrotica; species Diabrotica undecimpunctata. Next base: position 55,530 of record NW_027312018.1, read on the forward strand.
AAGAATTGAACACTTAATCCAAAATTGAACTAACAATGGACACCAGATTCATAGTAATATATCCAGAGAAGAACAATCAGGAAGATTTATGGAGCAATTCTCACCAAACCAAATAACACAAATAGTAATCTAAATCGTAAACATACCAAAGTATATCAAAGACGTAATAACCAAAATAAATGTGAAATAGGACGCTTAATCCAAAGTCAGACTATCAATGGACACCAGATTCATAAAAGCATATCCAAAGAAGAACGACCAGGAAGATTTATGGACCTATTCACAACAATACTAAATCTCAAAACTAAATGAGGTCTACGTACACCCACATATGGTGATACGAACCTACATAACCAAATAAACCAAATAAGTGAGGAATCAGACACTGAATCCAAAATCGGACTATCGATTGACACCAGATTTATAAATAGAGCATATCCAACGAAGAACGATCAGGAAAGGACCAATTCTCACTAATGCTAATAACTAAATTAGCTCTTACCCTCATCCGGTAATATGAGCCAATACCAACTAAGTAATTACAATAAAGCAAAATTTCCTAAAGTGTGAAGCAGCATTGTCACACTTATTCAGACTAAGTAATGTTATATGTAACTGTACTAAACCAAAGATAAAGATAAATACCTAAAGTCTAAAATCTAAAATGGACTAAAGGAATTCAGAGGCTAAATAAATTTTGAGTGTGCTGGTATTCGCTAACTATAGCATGTGGCTACAACAGATGTATGAGAATAACCAGACACCGATAGAATCCCAATAGAAATCCTAAGAAAATATAAGTGGTGAACTTTTCCTATAATACCATTACTAACGATAGAAAAAAAATGTGTCGAGAACAAGCAATCAATTTTGAACAAAACTGTAGATTTATAACAAGTTCTCGCAGCATGGAATTATCCGGGAATAGTCCTAAATCTAAACAGCAATTTATGCCTAAGGAAAGAAGTGGGATTACACTAAGAGGACAACTCATTTGTCTAAACTCTTAAATAATGAAAATGACTAACTTGACATGTGTAGGGATAGTTAAAGAAAAAAAACATAACCTGAAGTAAGATAACTAATATGAACTAATTAAACTTCCCTATCAAGTTGTGAAAAGGTAACTGGAATATTTGGACAATCACACAAGAATGGTTAGGACATGTCGCGAGCATTTCCTGACCAGAAATATTATGAGGCATAAACATCTGCCTACTCTGCAATAAACACATATAGTACGAACCTAATTGAGCAGCAGTGATCAGTTGCTGAGCAACAATCTCGAACCCACGTATTCACTAAAGCTGAGTATTGACAGATTCATTGACAGAAAATTCAGAAGAATAAATAAGAAGAAATAAGAAGGACGCCGCGCCGGTCATCCTTACCTACTTCAAAATTCCAAACTAATTCCAGAACCATCCTGTTTATGGAATCAGGACATAAATTATTGTAGAGTATTTAAGATTTTTGTGACAAGTGAGAATAAAGCAGACCAAAGATAAAAAAAAATCACAACATCTTTCCAAATTGGCAAATATTGAACAAATATATCAAAACAAATACTAAGGAATCAAATATCAAAGATATAACACACAATATATGATCCAGTAGTGTAACAACATAGTTCCATAGTTCCTTATCAGTAATAGGATTAACTATAAGTATAAATCTAAATATGTAAATATATACTAAACAACCCTCGTATCATATGAGGTTAAAAGGAGTAATTCTCCTGGGAAGATTAGTACCTAAGAATATTAATTCATTATGAAGTGCATCATTTATAATACAAAAAAAAATGGATAAGTCATACATACTAATTATCTAATAAATTATAGAAGTCATTAACCAATGCCAAAAGCTACAAAAAATAGCGGTGTATCTACGTTATCTGGTGATTAAGAAAATCTTAGACTAAAATGCAAAATATAATCAAAATAAGCTAAAGACAAACAGAGAAAGAGATTAGCTTAAACGAAAGTGTTAAGTTAGTCTTCTTCTGAGGATGAAGAACTAACCTCGTCGATGGTGTTATCAGGCAGTAAATCCTTTACATGAAATTGACCAATTCGTTTGTTGGACGAATTGTCCCTTAATTCATATACCAAAGGAGATATTACCCTTACAACCGTACACGGAATGTATTTCTGGCAAAATTTTGCCGAAATAGCATCACCTTTACTTGATTTTATAAAGTTTCTCTTTAAAACTCTATCGCCAACAAAGAATCGCAAATCTAAAGTATTTGATTGGTTATAAATATTATATGGTACAACCATAGACATATCATCATCATCAACAAACCTAAAATTTGATACTGATAATGGAACTATTTCACTACTGTAATCATTAGAATTGTGTTTAACGCTACTGGGTAAAGAAGAATTGGTAGTTGACCATCTGTGATCACTTAAAACAGGCGGATTCAACGTTTCATGATTAGTAGTTAATTTCGGGACTGATTTGTGAAAAAAATTGTGGCCAAGTTATTAGCAACACACCACCAAGATCAAAATAGCCAGCAAAAATAATATATATATATATATATATATATATATATATATATATATATATATATATATATATATATATATATATATATATATATATATATATATATATATAATCAAATAAATACCTTAGTTATCTTACTAAAATACTCAAAATAATTTCTAGTTATATGTAAATTATAACTATTCTAAACCAAATATTAATATATATGCAACAATTAATAGTACCTATAAGTATAATACTGTTGGCTGTAGGAATAAAAGTTTATATAATATACGATATAAGTATGTGTAGGTAAGTAAGTAAATATAAGTTCTCAATAAAAATACAAAATTCAACCTAGAATGTAAGTTGTACTACTATAACCTATCACTGAGGTCTCAAAATATTAATAACTAATAAATCTAATAAATAAACTAATAAATCAATACAGCAGCATAAGTATACCTGTTTAGTATTAATAAAAAATTTAAAGATAGAATAAATCAGCAATAATATGAGTAAAAAAAAGAAAAAGCAAAAATACAAAAACTCAAGTAAGAGAAAAAAAAATCAGCTAAAAGCTACTGTCTTAAAACCAAAAACTTGGAAAAGGCACCGCGTTGGGACGCCGATGTAGCAAAATACTGGGGTGTGTAGGAGGAGAGAGGTATAAGAAGAGTGGTCTATATATATGGGATAAAATAGATAACAATTAAGTAAAGAAGTATGAAAAAAAAATATTGAACGGAATGTGGCTAGGCTAGCAATGTAGGCAAGAGAATGACCACTAGAAACTCAAGGATGGATACGGCCAATTTGCATGCCTTTTAAAGACAGTAAATCAGGAAAATATGTATGATGGATAGAAAAGAAGATATGAAAAATAAATAGATGTAATGAAAATTAACAAAGAAAACAAATTGAGGGCGCCAGAAGAGGGATACTACTCTAAAAAGAGTAACGGTCACTCTTCCAGGTATCGTATACTGCTAATATTAATTAAAGTTGATTTAATAAACAAAAATGCTGTAAATGTAAAAAGGTAAGGAAATATTAATTAAAAAAATTATATGCAAAACAAATTCAAGTTTATTAAATATAACTTCTTAGATTCTGACAATCTCTAAGTTACCAAAAAGTATATAAAAATTTCACAATATAATATTTAAAAAAAAATGTTGAAAACAACTATAATAAAAAGTGGAAAATTACACAGAATAACTCTGATATAGAGTGTACAACCTACATCTAGGTTAAAAAACAACCTTAAACAAAAAATAATGCTAACGTTGGAAGAACGTATAGCCAAGTAAATATCTTAGACTAACCTACAATATGACCAACAATATTGTTAAACAACTCTAAATTCAAATATAGACAAAATAATACATAAATGGGAACAAGCCAAGTTAAACAATTGAAACGGTCTATTATCCTGAAGGGATAATAGCCAGAGTTAATAACGCAAGATGAAATATAAAAAAATTAGTTAAGTAAACACATAATGAAATAATTAAAGTTAATAATGAAATAAATGGTTAATACAAAAAAACAATGGAAGATAATCTCTGGGTAGAATTTGAGCTCAAACTTACCGATACCTTACACCAAGGGGAGTTATATTAATTAATATATATATATATATATATATGTTATAAAAAAAAACCTATAACTGGTGAAACAAGATATATATATAGTTCTGAAGTAAAAACCAACTGTCCTCCTAGGTGAAACAGTTGTCTGGAAGGATACTCCCGAATAGCTTCGGTGTCCCAGCGAAGTCCTCCTTGAGGTCCGAAATTAGCACGGAGCTGGTGCTAATTGGCTTAGTTTGATGATGACTGTCCTGCCCTACCTCTAGGTGCAGGCTGGAGAAAAAATGAGGGTGGAGTAGACAATACTCCCTGGCTTGTCCCAAATGACCCTGATTCTTATTAGAGTTGAAGTGGTACTCTCCCTCGGATGTTCTGAGGGAAATTTATAATTCCATGGTAGGTGGCTGAAAACAATTCCCCGTTACTTCTAATCTCAATATTGATAAAAAGAAATCAAAGAAGAAGTGAGGAAAGTTTCTTTCAGCATAAGAAACCGGAGCAAAAAGATAATTATGGTAGATAAAAAAACCCATCCAATCGGATGTAGCGTGACCTTGCTTCACATAGAGTAAAAATATAATGGCCTTGGACAAAATACTATATTAAAATTTGAAATAATGAATCTGAATAATAGGATATAGATAAAATACTCTAATGTTTATAAGATAAAAAATTATTATTTACCAGATAGCTACTTAATTCCGTGCTAGAAATCTCACTTCACCTCCCGAGTTTGCGAAAACACCGTCAATTAAATCGTTATGGTATACTTAGAATATTTAACTTCTTGAAGTGAAGGAAATTCTATGCAATAATTGGATTTTCTTTCGCTAACTGCCACCTGTGTGTACCACTTCAAACTCTAGATCAAAAGTGAATTTTAATTCACAGTTAATTAACCAAGAAGAGCCAATTTCCACTTCCCTTAATCTCCTGTCATTTCTCTTGTCCGCAATGGTACCAAATTAGAACAGAGTGACAACTTAAATTATTAACAATACACACTTAATGGGCAAATGAACACTTAAAGTTAGGCAACCCATACTACGTCTCTGAAATTATTTTTAATATAAATTGTTTATTATTTTAATTTAAATTGTAATAAAAGTAACGACTGTTACATTACTCCAAGTCCTTTGTTCATACAAGAAAGTAAAGAAAAACCAAGAAAGGTCAACAAGTTGCTTTAAATTGAAATAAAAACTATACTGTTTTCTGTAAAAAATAACCTTGGGATGGTATGACAATGTTTTATAGGATATATTAAATAGATAGGTTTTCGGAAAGCATGGTCTATATATATTATAGAATAGAAAAAAAAGAAATATTAGCCGGTTTAAACGGTATGGAATTGAAATAGATAATTGTTGGTTTTCATCTTTGGAAAGAAATAAAGTTTGAGATAATGATAAAATCTAATACTTGTAATATGTTTAGGTATTAATGAAATAAGTGAAATAGGACATATATAAGATAGAATAGATAGATAGATAGATAAGAATATATATCGAGAGAGGATTAAAATAGATTTGAATTTCACTAACAATGGCGGATGATATGACATGTTTTTACACATAATTTATTTATAACTTTAAGCTTACCGGCTGAGGTGGTCCAAAATTAAAGTACTTTCACAAAAAAAAACAACTAAATAACAAATGGCTTCTTCCAACACAACAGCTTTTCCACAAAATAAAAAATAAACTTAAACCCAATTCATGAAAATGGCACCTACAGCCGCCTTGAACAAACGATGTTCACTCGACGAAATTCGGTGCTACGGTGCTACGGTGCTACGGTGCTACGGCTGAAACTGTTCAATTGTTGTTGGCGAGAAAAGTTTAGAACCATTATAATCGTTGTCGTAAATGTAAATTAATAGTAATCTCTTCTTGTCAAAAATTAAGTAATTTACCGTTTTGATCAACAATTTTTACACTAATGTTGTTGATTGTCCTAACGCTGATGGGGTAATATAAAATATTTTGAGGTGACTCAACTATTTTATATCCACTAGGTACGGTCGGAAAAAATTGATGGATTATATGAACTGGGTTTCCATTTAAATACGAGCCTGAAGCGATATTGCAATCAACACAGATTGCATTTGTCACTGAAATATCTACTGGTTCATCAGAAACATGGATTTTATTTGCTTCCAGTTCTCTTCTCTTAAATCCAAAAATTTTACCTATTGAGTTTTCAATAGCGAAATATAGTGAACAATTACTCTTAATAGATACTTTAGATGTGTTTTTATCTGGAATAATATCTATATAAGCATCTTTATCCCCTTTTTTCATCAACACCTTTAAAATTTGAATTATATCTTCCAATTCATACGAGCCCGAGGGATAACAGTTGTATAAGTAATGTTACCGCGGCCAAAGAGAAATATATTATTAGAATCATCAATGTTGGGTATGGAGTTAAAAGAATAAAAGTTCGTTAAACCAACTTCATATTCAAGACTTTCGTCCAGGTAAATGGGGGGATTAAAATTATAACTTAAAATAGAAGACTTTCCGGTCAAAGTGAAATTATACGACATATTTGCTGGACGGTTCTATTGTTTAGACTGATTCAGACATCCTAACTATAATGGTTATATAGAAACTGTAATGCGTATTGACCGCAATTGTATGAATTACGTTGCAACCTTTCATAATTATAATATATATTTACGGAGCCGCCAGTTTTAAAGTATTTGATCACATTACTTGGTGGTGGTAAATCACCATAAGAATCAAAATATATTATATCGTTGTTATCCTTTGTATAAGCTGTCCAGTGTGTGCCTTCACCTTTATTTGAATCCATGTTTATAATACCGTATTCAGATTTTCGAATTTTACTTGGTAAAGTATCTCTCATGAATACATCTCTAAAATGCGGGATTTTTAATAATTTTACATATTTTTTTAAATCAACATCTGTTAACGGATGATGGGGGAATATTAGTTTTTTGAATATGGTTTTAAATACATCCCATACCCTTTAGCAGGTTTTAAGTATAACCCTTTACCTCCTTTCTCCATAGCAAGATTATGACGTTTTTGTTCAGCTATTTGTTCACGGTTGGTTTTTGCATCGTTAATAGCCTTCATAATGGATGCAGTTCCACCCCCAACCGCACTTAAAGCTCCAATTAACGGTAATAGTAAAGGTAGAAAACCTCCTTTTTTGGGTGTTTTAATAATACGTTTTTTCAAAGTTATTCTTTTTCTTTTTAAAGAACCACCTTTTTTATTTAAACGTCTAATTTTTTTACGTAACCCCATACCCAATTTGCGTTTACTCTTCATCGCGGTTGTAACTAACCAAGCTGCTGCTTTTTCACCAAATGTAGCGTCTTTGGACTTTAGTCGATCCCAAGCTTTGTTCTCTAATATTTTATCAGCTTCGTGTCTTTCACTAAGTTCTTTATGATGGGAATATGCAATGTCGTGTTCTTTACAGGCTTCGTCTAATAAATTTATTCCTGAATCACCACGTGCAAGTCTTTTTTCTAGCTTAGTTCCCGGTCCACAATACGAATAACCTGGGATGTGTACCTCGACTGGTAATTTATTGATGACAGAATTTAATAATCCGCAACCTCTTCTTTTAACTGTTCGATGTCTACTAATCCTTTTTCGTCTCATTATACTTTCTTTTATATATAATCTGATACCCTTTATATACTCACATCATTCCCAGATACAATGAAGATCGAAAAACAACAACTATCTCTCCCTATTACAAACCATGATGTAGTTGCGCGAGATATTAAAATAACAAAACACGGGTATTTATTTGTTGGTGATTCAAAACGGTGTCTTATTATTGGACCGAGTGGATGTGGTAAGACTAATACATTATTATCGTTGATTGAGCATCCTAATGGCTTAAGATTTCAAAACATTTATGTTTATTCTAAATCACTTCACCAACCAAAATATATATACCTACGTAACTTAATTAAACCGATGTCTGAGATTGGGTATGAAGAATATAGTGATTCCGCAAACATACCCACTCCAGAAGATATTAAAAATCACTCAATAATAATTTTTGATGATGTTGCTTCGTGTGATCAAAAACTTATTCAAAGTTATTTTTGTTTTGGTAGACATAAATTTACCGACTGTTTTTACTTATGTCAAACTTATAGCGCTATACCAAAACAGTTAGTACGGGATAATGCCAATCTTTTAGTGATTTTTCAACAAGATATGACAAATTTAAAACACATATATGACGACCATGTTAATATTGATATGAGTTTTCAACAATTTAAAGAATTTAGTTCTTTTTGTTGGAAAGATAAATATGGGTTTGTAGTGATTGATAAGAATTGTTTGTCATCTTCGGGAAAATATCGCAAAGGGTTTGATACATTTGTACATATATAAAGGAAGAAATGCGTCTTGTTAGCGTTAGTAAAAATGAATACTCGAATCGTGAAACAGCTGTTAAAAAGCCGTCAAGCATTAAAACGCAAATACCGTAGTTTAAAAAGTGACATTGCCAAGTCTCAAAGTCAGTTGGAAAAAAATTATCAACCCATAACAAAACCTCTCAAGGAGTTGTTATTAAAATTAGAACCTACAAGTAATATAAAACAAGAGCCTGTCCTAGCTAAATCACCTAAATTTGAATCTCTCAAGTATAATCCTCGTCGATTAAGCACACCAAATCTTAGTTCATATCAACTTACAACTTCATCGCCAAATAAACGTTCTCCTTCATCTAAAACATCTGCCAACTTTGGAGAACTTTCTTTTATACCACCTAGTGGAATCGAAGAAACATTTGAATCACGACTTGGAGAAGATAGTGCAGAAGATACATTTACATCACAACGTGTAAGAGGTAATAGTAGTGAAGATATAAATCGATATTTTGAAGAAACTGTATTAGAGTTTAACAATATGGTTAATAATCCTGACGTAATGGGTGAGTACTATGAGCAATTCACTGAACCTTTACCTCGGGAGTACGTAAAAGCTAATATAGAGGATACAAAAGGTAAATTTGATCATATATTAGGAGTGTATTACGATTTAGCTAACGAAAAATTTTCAATCGGTGATTCAAATATTGATTTTGACGGTTCGGATATGATTATAAAAGGAGTTAAGTACATAGGGACACCCGGTCTCTATGAATTAATGTTTAAGGCAAACCCTGTTAGTTTTAAACAGAAGGATGTAAACGAATACGTGGATATTTTACGGCGAACCAATGCTCTTCATAGAAACAATAACCCTGAATTACCAATTAGAAAAATGGAATCTAAAATAAAAGATAAATATTATTTTATTATAAAGCCAGTATTGGAAACTAGACCACAACCTCAGAGACAGAGGTTAAGTTCTTTACCTTTAAGTCTTGGTGCAACAACTAGAAATCGCGCCAAACAATTTAGTGGTAAAAAAGGTGGGACTTTACTAACAAAACAATATACTACGAAACCAACTGAGTATAAATACTTTGACGATTATAATGAAATAATAGATAGACTTCGACTGCTTCTAGCATCACAATCTGCGGGAAATAACGGTCACGGCAACGAAATCATTTCCATTATCGAGGAACTTCGAGAAGGTGGTATAATTCAATAATAATGCCTATTAAAAAATTTGGTAATCACTTTCTAACTGATTTAAAGTCTTACGATAATTCTACAAATCCATTATATTTTATTTGTGATTCGTCGTCTTACCACACTAAATGTATAATAGCTTTAAAAGGGGAAGAAAAAACAAGTTTGAACAAGGAGTTTTACGTGTTGGATCATGGAGGGACGTCATATGTATTTTCTGTAAACGGTAAAATTGAAACAATACAACATTACGGTTTTAATGGATTAGTTTTATTAAATTCGGTAGAGTATAAATACCATGAATTGCCTGGTTTACATGTAAAAAAAGGTGATAAACTTTCTTTTAAACTTGATACGAATCCTAACGTTTTTGTTCATATTACACATCAGTGCCCGTTGGAAAAAAATGTCTAACCCTAAAGAACAAGTCGTTAATGAACTTCATAAACCAGCAAGAAAAAACTTTAAACGGAGACACGTTATTATTAAAGGTTTGCATGATTTGTGTCAAGCAGATTTAGCAATTATGACACCTTTTGTTAAATATAACAACGGGTATAACTATATCCTTCTGGGTATCACCAATTAAAAAAAAACGGGATCTGAAGTCACCAATGGTATGAAGAAAATTTTATCTCAAATGTCTAAAATTCCTAAACATTTACAAACAGATAATGGAACCGAATTTTATAATTCTCACTTTAAAAACCTAATGTCGACTTATGGTATAAATCATTACAGTACTTATTCTAATTTAAAAGCAAGTATTGCTGAGCGCGTTATACGAACTCTAAAGTCCAAGTTATGGAAACAATTTAATCTCCAAGGTTCTTATAAATGGGTTAACATACTACCTTTCATCGTTGAACAATATAATAACACCAAACATTCAACTACTGGAGTCATTCCAAGTAAAGTTACTGACCGAAATGCGAAGCGTATAACTGCTTATAACTGGTTAAAAACCGTAGATAAACATAAACCTAAATTTCAAAAAGGGGATTATGTTCGCATAAGTAAATATCGACACGCTTTTGCTAAAAGATATACACCATCTTGGACGACTGAAATATTTAAGGTTAAAAAAGTACAGTTTACCAATTCGATTACATACTTACTTGAAGATTTTAAACAAGAAGAAATTAAAGGGGCTTTTTACACAGAAGAGCTTCAAAAAGTTAAATATTCAGACGTATATCTTGTGGAAAAGATATTGCAACGCAAATCTAATCGAGTTTATGTTAAATGGTTGGAACTGGATAAAAGTCACAATTCGTGGATTAGTAAAAATAATGTTGTATAAATATAGAAAACTTGTCTAGCAGAATTTAGTTTGCGATAAAGTAATGTGTGGAGCAGGTCTACTCATTTTACATGCCGTTTTGTAGGGGATGCTTTATATTTACCAACCTTATACTGTGAAGGATATTCATATATGTTTTGATAAAAATGGTACAAAAAAGGATAGCTGGCCGTCGCAATGGTCTAACATGAGTCTCTATAAACTGAATGGGGTGGATCTTAGATTTGCTTACATACCATATAACAGTACAGTGTACAAACTACGATTACCTTTCCCCAATTACTTTAATGATGAAACAGAATGGCGTCAGCTCTACAGCTCTTCTGGCGAAGTAGGTGGAGAATATCTGTCAAACATTCGCTTATCCTGGTATTTAGTTTTTTGTGTTACTTTTCTACTTTTAAATGAAATTATTAGATATGTTAAACATTTTGTATTTAATAAATTTTTAAAATAAAAAACTTTTGTGTTTTAATATTTATTTAAACCTACTATTGTATACAAAAAATCTATGAATTATATTTAAAATCGGAGATATTACTTTTGAAGTTTCTTCGATTCTTTTTTTAAATCTTATTTTATCTATTACAAATATTTCCCAATACCTTCGTCGTGCTTGACGATATGCGTAGTTCCAAACTCGTAAAACATGTGTTTTGTTAAAATCATCATTAAAAGTTACTTTTTTCCCAGTTTCTGTAGACATCTTTTAATGCTTCTGGATACACGTACACCAATTCCAAAATATTACTTATATCTTCAAAGCAAATATGGGTGTTTGTCTTGACACTTCTTAATATGTTTTCATAGAAATCACTTGTGTTGTTTCGTAGTTGCGGATATAGATTTTTCAAATATTCACACAAACTTTCTTGTTTCAAATGGTTAATATAATGTTGTATAAGAGGTAACACCTCCCATAATTTACAAATGGTTTCGTATCCTAAATATATGTACGAGTTACCTTGGAATATCTTTATTACTTTTGCTTCTAGTACCTTTTCAAATTCTATACTATAATTTTTCCTTTTTATAGGTGCATAGTTTTCCACCGTGTGCAGATAATTTGTAATCACTCCTTGGTAGTATAAAATTTTTTTCCAATCTTCTTCCGTGAATACTACCCGTTGTCCTTGATTTCCATATAGTGATATCACTGGTACACACTCCGCACCGTACTTTAAACCAATAGACACAAATTTGCTTTTCGATCTGTTTAACTGAAAACTTCTTTCACCAATTATTACATCTTTTTTATTATCTACCCCATATTTTTGAACGGGTGTGTTACCACTAAAGTCGTATTGAGACATGTTTACTCAATGCATCGACAGGTTAGCCTACCTTTTATCTTTTATGTCTAGTAAGTGGGGTCTAAGTGGGAGGTTTTTGTAAGTGGGAAGTGTTTGTGAGTGGGGGGTATAACCAGTTATTCTTGCGGTGGTTAAATGTTTTATATGAAACAGTATTCGACATGACTTCTTACAGTAAACACTTTCCTGCTGTTCCATTGAGTTCCTTTTCTTTCGAAGAATTACATGATTTTCCATTACAATATCTTCAGTATATGAAAGCATCAGATTTACGAGATATTGAACATAAACTATCAGATGAAGTGAAAAATAATCCGCATATACGAGCGAAAATTACTCGCTGTTATAATCATTGGCCTTCCACCTGTGATGGAGTGATGTATCCTCCTTCGGTCAGCGACTGCTATATTTGTATTCTAAATCTTGTTAAACAAAATTCTTTATTAGAGCAAGTGATAACGGATCATTATCTTCGCCGTAAAGATTTTTGTTTATTTAAAAAAACAAGAGTTAGAACTATTTCCAGCGTGGTACCTTCTGGATCATGTTGATGGGTTTGATTTATTGGATAAATGGAATGAACTTCCACCACATATTCGGTGTAATGAAGCCATCCAAATGAAGCTACCTTGTTGGGAACATTGTTCGAGAGGTGAAGAGTGTATGTGTGTGTGTGTGTCTGCGTGTGTGTGTGCGCGTGTGTGAGTGTGTGTGTATATGTGTGTGTGTCTGTTTGGTTCATAGAGATAAGAAAACGGCCGTGGCAAGAAGGCCCTGCCTGTCGTAAGAGGCGCCTAATGGGTAGGAGTCGAGAGGTGAAGAGAGATTGTGTGTGTATGTGTGCGTGTGCGTTTGTGTCTGTGTGTGTGCGTGTGTGCTTGCGTGTGTGTGAGTGCGTGTGTGTGTGCATGTGTCTTCGTTCAGCTCGCAGAGATAAGAATACGGCCGAGGCAAGATGGCCCTGCCTGTCGTAAGAGGCGACTAACGGGTAGGAGTCGAGAGGTGAAGAGTGATTGTGTGTGTATGTGTGCGTGTGCGTTTGTGTCTGTGTGTGTGCGTGTGTGCTTGCGTGTGTGTTAGTGCGCGTGTGTGTGCATGTGTCTTCGTTCAGCTCGTAGAGATAAGAATATGGCCGGGTCAAGAAGGCCCTGCCTGTCGTAAGAGGCGACTAATGGGTAGGAGTCGAGAGGTGAAGAGTGTATGTGTGCGTGTGTGCGTGTGTGTGTGTGTGTGTGAGTGTGTGTGTGTGTCTGTTCGGCTAGCAGAGATAAGAATACGGCCGTGGCAAGATGGCCCTGCCTGTCGTAAGAGGCGACTAATGGGTAGGAGTCGAGAGGTGAAGAGAGTATGTGTGTGTGTGCGTGTGTGCGTGTGTGTGTGTGCGTGAGTGTGTGTATGTGTGTGTGTCCCTTAGGCTCGAAGAGATAAGAATATGGCCGTGGAAAGAAGGCCCTGCCTGTCGTAAGAGGCGACTAATTGTTAGGAGTCGAGGGGTAAAGAGTGTATGTGTGTATGTGTGTGTGTGTGTGTATGTGTGTGTCTGTTTGGCTCACAGAGATAAGAAAACGGCCGTGGCAAGAAGGCCCTGCCTGTCGTAAGAGGCGACTAATGGGTAGTAGTAGAGAGGTGAAGAGTGATTGTGTGTGTATGTGTGCGTGTGCGTTTGTGTCTCTGTGTGTGCGTGTGTGTGTGCATGTGTCTTCGTTCAGCTCGCAGAGGTAAGAATATGGCCGTATCAAGAAGGCCCTGTCTGTCCTAACAGGCGACTTATTGTTAGGAGTCGAGAGTTGAAGAATGTATGTGTTCGTGTGTGCGTGTGTGTGAGTGTGTGTGCGTCTGTCCGTTCGGCTAGCAGAGATAAGAATACGGCCGTGGCAAGAAGGCCCTGCCTGTCGTAAGAAGCGACTAATGGGTAGGAGTCGAGAGATGAAGAGTATACGTGTGTGTATGTTTGTGCGTGTGTTCGTGTGTGTGTGCGGCTGTAAGTGTGTGTGTGTGTGTATTTATCTGTGGGTCCGTTCGGCTCGCAGAGATGAGAATACTGCCGAGGCAAGAAGGCCATGCCTATCGTAAGAGGCGACTAATGGGTAGGAGTCGAGAGGTGAAGAGTGTATGTGTGTGTGTGTGCGTGTGTCTGTGTGCGTGTGTACGTGCGTGTGTATGTAAGTGTGTGTATGTGTGTCCGTTCGGCTCGCAGAGGTAAGAACACGGCCGTGGCAAGAAGGCCCTGCATGTCGTAAGAGGCAACTAATGGTTAGGAGTCAAGAGGTGAAGAGTGTATGTGTGTGTGTGCGTGTGTGCGTGTGTCTGTGTGCGTGTGTACGTGCGTGTGTATGTAAGTGTCTGTATGTGTGTCCGTTCGGCTCGCAGAGATAAGAACACGGCCGTGGCAAGAAGGCCCTGCCTGTCGTAAGAGGCGACTAATGGGTAGGAGTCGAGAGGTGAAGAGTGATTGTGTGTGTATGTGTGCATGTGCGTTTGTGTCTGTGTGTGTGCGTGTGTGCTAGCGTGTGTGTGAGTGCGTGTGTGTGTGTGTGTGCATGTGTCTTCGTTCACCTCGCAGAGATAAGAATATGGCCGGGTTAAGAAGGCTCTGCCTGTCCTAAGAGGCGACTAATTGTTAGGAGTCGAGAGGTGAAGAGTGTATGTGTGCGTGTGTGCGCGTGTGTGTGTGTGAGTGTGTGTGTGTGTGTGTGTCTGTTCGGCTAGCAGAGATAAGAATACGGCCGTGGCAGGAGGGCCCTGCCTGTCGTAAGAGGCGACTAATGGGTAGGAGTCGAGAGGTGAAGAGTGTATGTGTGTGTGTGCGAGTGTGCGTGTGTGCGTGTGTGCGTGTGTGCGTGTGTGCGTGTGTGTATGTGTGCGTGAGTGTGTGTGTATGTGTGTGTCCCCTAGGCTCGAAGAGATAAGAATACGGCCGTGGCAAGAAGGCCCTGCCTGTCGTAAGAGGGGACTAATTGGTAGGAGTCGAGCGGTGAAGAGTGATTGTAGTCCCCTAGGCTCGAAGAGATAAGAATACGGCCGTGGCAAGAAGGCCCTGCCTGTCGTAAGAGGCGACTAATTGGTAGGAGTCGAGAGGTGAAGAGTGATTGTGTGTGTGTGTGTATGTGCGTGTGCGTGTGTGTCTGTGTGTGTGTCAGCTTGCAGAGTTAAGAAAACCGCCGAGTCAAAAAGGCCCTGCCTGTCGTAAGAGGCGACTAATGGGTAGGAGTCGAGAGGTGGATAGTGTATGAGTGTGTGTGCGTGCGTGTGTGCGTGTATGTGCGTGTGTGTGTGAGTGTGTATGTGTCTGTGTCCGTTCGGCTTGCAGAAATAAGAATACGGCCGAGGCAAAAAGGCCCTGCCTGTCATAAGAGGCGACTAATTGTTAGGATTCGAGAGGTGAAGAGTGTATGTGTGTGCTCGTGTGTGCGTGTGTGTGTATGCGTAAGTGTGTGTGTGTATGTGTGTGTGTGTGTCCCTTCGTCTCGCAGAGATAAGAAAACAGCCGTAACAAGCAGGCCATGCCTGTCGTAAGAGGCGAATAATGGGTAGTAGTCGAGAGGTGAAGAGTGTATGTGTGTGTGTGTGTGTCTGTGTGTTTGTGTGCGTGTGTGTGTGTGCGTGCGTGTGTGTATGAGTGTGTGTGTGTCTGTTCGGCTCGCACAGATAAGAAAACGGCCATGGCAAGCAGGCCATGCCTGTCGTAAGAGGCGTCTAATAAGTAGAAGTTGAGAGGTGGAGAGTGTATGTGTGTGTATGAGTGTATGTGTGTGTGTTTGTGTTGGTGTGTGCGTGTGCTTATGTGTGTGTGTGTGTTTGTGTTTGTGTGTGTGTATGGGTATGCGTGTGTGTGTGTTTGTGTGTGTGTGCGTGTGTTTGTGCGTGTGCTTGCGTGTGTGCGTGTGTGCGTGTGTGTGTACGTGTGCGTATGCGTGCCAAGAAGGCCCTGCCTGTCGTAAGAGGCGACTAATTGTTAGGATTCGAGAGGTGAAGAGTGTATGTGTGTGTGCGCGTGTGTGTGTGTGTGTGCGTGAGTGTTAGTGTATGTGTGTCTGTGTCCCTTCGGCTCACAGACATAAAAAAACGGCCGTGGCAAGCAGGCCATGCCTCTCGTAAGAGGCGACTAATGGGTAGGAGTCGAGAGATGAAAAGTGTATGTGTGTATGCGTGTGTGCGTGTGTATGTGTGTGAGTATGTGTGTGTGTATGTGTATGTGTGTGTGTGTGTCCCTTCGGCTCGCAGAGATAAGAATACGGCCTTGGCAAGAAGGCCATGCCTGCTGTAAGAGGCAACTGATAGGTAGGAGCCGAGAGGTGAAGAGTGTATTTGTGTGTGTGTGTGTGAGTGTGTTTGTGTGTGCGTGTGTGCGTGCTTGTTTGTTTGTGTGTGTGTGTCCGTTCGGCTCGCAGAGATGAGAACACGGCCGTGGAAAGAAGGGTGTATGTGTGTGTATGTGCGTGTGTGCGTGTGTGCGTGTGTGTGTGCGTGTGTGAGTGTGTGTGTATGTGTGTGTCCCTTAGGCTCGAAGAGATAAGAATACGGCCGTGTCAAGAAGGCCCTGTCTGTCGTAAGAGGCGGACTAATTGTTAGGAGTCGAGAGGTGAAGAGTGTATGTGTGTGTGTGTGTGTGAGAGAGAGTATGTGTGTGTCCGTTCGGCCCGCAGAGATAAGAATACGGCTGTGGCAAGAAGG
>NW_027312018.1:77500-80999 GCF_040954645.1 Diabrotica undecimpunctata
CTTGCAGAGATAAGAATACGGCAGAGGCAAGAAGGCCCTGCCTGTCGTAAGAGGCGACAAATGGGTAGCAGTCGAGAGGTAAAGAGTGTATGTGTGTGTGCGTGTGTGCGTGTGTGTGTGTGTGCGAGAGTGTGGGTTTATGTGTGTGTGTTACACTTCGGCTCGCAAAGATAAGAATACAGCCGTGGCAAGAGGCGACTAAAGGGTTGGAGTCCAGAGGTGAAGAGTGTATGTGTGTGTGCGTGTGTGTGTGTGTGTGTGCGTGTGTTCGAGTGTGTGTGCGTGTGTAGGTGTGTCTGTGTATGTATGTGTGTGTTCGTTTGGCTCGCAGAGATGATAATACGGCCGAGACGAGAAGGCCATGCCTATCGTAAGAGGCGTCTAATGGGTAGAAGTCGAGAGGTGAATAGTGTATGTGTGTGTGTGCGTGTGTGCGTGTGTGTGTGTGAGTATCTGTGTGTATGTGTGTGTGTGTGTTTATCGGCTCGCAGAGATAAGAATACAGCCGTGGCAAGAAGGCAATGCTTGCCGTAAGGAGCGACTAATGGGTAGGAGTCGAGAGATGAAGAGTGTACGTGTGTGTGTGCGTGTGTAAGTGTGTGTGTATGTATGTGTGTGTCCGTTTGGCTCGCAGAGATAAGAATACGGCCGAGGCAAGAAGGCCAGGCCTGTCGTAAGAGGCGGCTAATGGGTTGGAGTCGAGAGGTGAAGAGGGTATTTGTGTGTGTGCGTGTATGTGTGTGTGCATGTGTGCGTGCGTGTGTGTGTGAGTGTGTGTGCGTGTCCGTTCGGCTCGCAGAGACAGGAATACGGCCGAGGCAAGAAGGCCATGCCTGTCGTAAGAAGCGACTAATGGGTAGGAGTCGAGAGGTGAAGAGTGTATGTGTGTGTGTGCGTGTGTGCGTGTGTGCGTGTGTGAGTATGTGTATGTGTGTGTGTGTGTCCCTTCGGCTCGCAGAGATGAGAACACGGCCGTGGAAAGAAGGCCCTGCGTGTCGTAAGAGGCGACTAATGGGTAGGAGTCGAGAAGTGAAGAGTGTATGTGTGTGTGTGCTTGTGTGCGTGTGTGCGTGTGTGTGTGCGTGTGTGAGTGTGTGTGTATGTGTGTGTGTCCGTTCGGCTTGCAGAGATAAGAATACAACCGAGGCAAGAAGGCCCTGCCGGTCGTAAGAGGCGACTAATGGGTAGGAGTAGAGAGGTGAAGAGTGTATGTATGTATGCGTGTGTTCGTGTGTATGTGTGTGAGTATGTGTGTGTGTGTAGTGTGTATGTGTATGTGTGTGTGTGTGTCCCTTCGGCTCGCAGAGATAAGAATACGGCCGTGGCAAGAAGGCAATGCCTGCTGTAAGAGGCGACTAATAGGTAGGAGCCGAGAGGTGAAGAGTGTATTTATGTGTGTGTGTGCGTGTGTGCGTGTGTGTGTGTGCGTGTGTGCGTGTGTGAGTGTGTGTGTATGTGTGTGTCCGTTCGGCTTGCAGAGATAAGAATACAGCCGTGGCAAGAAGGCAATGCTTGCCGTAAGGAGCGACTAATGGGTAGGAGTCGAGAGATGAAGAGTGTACGTGTGTGTGTGTGCGTGTGTATGTGTGTGTGTGTCCGTTTGGCTCGCAGAGATAAGAATACGGCCGAGGCAAGAAAGCCCTGCCTGTCGTAAGAGGCGACAAATGGGTAGCAGTCGAGAGGTAAAGAGTGTATGTGTGTGTGCGTGTGTGCGTGTGTGTGTGTGTGCGAGAGTGTGGGTTTATGTGTGTGTGTGTGTTACACTTCGGCTCGCAAAGATAAGAATACAGCCGTGGCAAGAGGCGACTAAAGTTTTGGAGTCGAGAGGTGAAGAGTGTATGTGATTGTGCGTGTGTGTGTGTGTGTGTGTGCGCGTGTGTTCGAGTGTGTGTGCGTGTGTAGGTGTGTCTGCGTATGTATGTGTGTGTTCGTTTGGCTCGCAGAGATGATAATACGGCCGAGGCGAGAAGGCCATGCCTATCGTAAGAGGCGTCTAATGGGTAGAAGTCGAGAGGTGAATAGTGTATGTGTGTGTGTGCGTGTGTGCGTGTGTGTGTGTGAGTATCTGTGTGTATGTGTGTGTGTGTGTCCATCGGCTCGCAGAGATAAGAATACAGCCGTGGCAAGAAGGCAATGCTTGCCGTAAGGAGCGACTAATGGGTAGGAGTCGAGAGATGAAGAGTGTACGTGTGTGTGTGTGCGTGTGTAAGTGTGTGTGTATGTATGTGTGTGTCCGTTTGGCTCGCAGAGATAAGAATACGGCCGAGGCAAGAAGGCCAGGCCTGTCGTAAGAGGCGGCTAATGGGTTGGAGTCGAGAGGTGAAGAGGGTATTTGTGTGTGTGCGTGTATGTGTGTGTGCATGTGTGCGTGCGTGTGTGTGTGAGTGTGTGTGCGTGTCCGTTCGGCTCGCAGAGACAGGAATACGGCCGAGGCAAGAAGGCCATGCCTGTCGTAAGAAGCGACTAATGGGTAGGAGTCGAGAGGTGAAGAGTGTATGTGTGTGTGTGTGTGTGTGTGTGTGTGTGTATGTATGTGTGTGTGTCCGTTCAGCTCGCAGAGATAATAATACATCCGAGGCAAGAAGGCCATGCCTCTCCTAAGAGGCGACTAATGGGTAGGAGTCGAGAGGTGAAGAGTGTATGTGTGTGTGCGTGTGTGTGCGCGTGTGTGTGTGAGTGTGTCTGTGTGTGTCCGCTTGGCTAGCAGAGATAAGAATACGGCTGTGGCAAGAAGGCCCTGCCTGTCGTAGGAGGCGACTAATGGGAAGAAGTCAAGAGGTAAAAAATGTATGTGTGTGTGTGTGTGCGTGTGTGCGTGTGTGCGTGTGTGTGTGCGTGATTGTGTGTGTGTATGTGTGTGTGTGTTTCCCTTCGGCTCGCAAGTATAAGAATACAGCCGTGGCAAGAGGCGACTAATGGGTAGGAGTCGAGAGGTAAAGAGTGTATGTGTGTGTGCGGGTATGTGTGTGAGTATGTGTGTGTATGTGTGTGTGTGTCCTTTGGCTCGCAGAGATAAGAATACGGCCGTGGCAAGAAGGCCATGTTTGCTGTAAGGAGCAACTAATGGGTAGGAGTAGAGAGATGAAGAGTGTACGTGTGTGTGTGTGCGTGTGTTTGTGTGTGTGTGCGTGTGTAACTGTGTGGGTGTGTATGTATGTGTGTGTCCGTTTGGCTCGCAGAGATGAGAGTACGGCCGAGGCAAGAAGGCCATTCCTGACGTAAGAGACGGCTAATGGGTAGTAGTCGAGAGGTGAAGGGGTTATTTGTGTGTGTGTGTGTGTGTGTGTGTGTGCGTGTGTGCGTGTATGTGTGTGTTTGTGTGCGTGCGTGTGTGTGTGTGTGTGTGTGTCCGTTCGGCTCGCAGAGGTAAGAATACGGCCGAGGCAGGAAGGCCCTGCCTGTCGTAAAGGGCGACTTATGGGTAGGAGTCGAGAGGTGAAGAGTGTATGTGTGTGTGTGTGTGTGTGTGCGTGTGTGCGTGTGTGTGTGCGTGTGTAAG
>NW_027312019.1:0-57500 GCF_040954645.1 Diabrotica undecimpunctata
ATATTGTGCC
Organism: Diabrotica undecimpunctata; assembly: GCF_040954645.1. Classification (NCBI taxonomy): domain Eukaryota; kingdom Metazoa; phylum Arthropoda; class Insecta; order Coleoptera; family Chrysomelidae; genus Diabrotica; species Diabrotica undecimpunctata. Next base: position 11 of record NW_027312019.1, read on the forward strand.
CGGCAAATCTCCATTTCAATTTTGCAACTTCTTGTCTAACATCCCTCACTTTTGTTTTCTCTCTTATCCACTTGTTTCTCTTTTTATCCATTAGTCTTATGTGCAACATTTGTCTTTCCATTGCTCTTTGGGTTTTTATGGTTATGTCCATGTTTGCTTTTGTAAATGTCCACATTTGAGAACCATAATTTAGAACAGGGAGTACGCATTGATTGTATACTTTAGTCTTAAGATGCTGTGGATATCTTTTGTTTTTAAGAATGTAGCTTAGTTTGCCAAATGCCGCCCATGCCAGTCTAACTCGTCTTTTTATCTCTGCTGTTTGGTTTTCTTTGTTACGTTTTATAGTTTGACCCAGATATATATAATCCTGAACTTGTTCTACTTCATCTTGTCCGAACCTCATTGTGATGTTTTCATCTGTATTTGTTATAATTTTGGTCTTGCTGTAATTCATAATAAGGCCTATCTTTCCAGCTTCTACGTCCAGTTCTTTCATCATTTCAAATAATTCTTCTCATTTATCTGTTATCAATGCGATGTCATCAGCGTATATTAGATGGTTCAAGTGTTGTCCACAAATTTTTATACCTTTTTCTTCCCATTCTAATCTTTTAAAAATATCTTCCACAGCCTGATTGAAAAGTTTCGGTGATATTGTGTCACCCTGTCTCACGCCTCTATTTATTTGTATTGATTTTGTTTATTCATATACTTTAATTGTTGTTTTGGCTTCCTTATATATATTGGCTATTAGTTCCGTATATCTGTGGTAAATTCTGCTGTTAATCAAAGAACTTTTCACTGCCCAATGTTCGACACTGTCGAAAGCCTTTTCGAAATGTATGAACGCTATATATAGAGGAATATGGTATTCATTTGCTCGTTCTATAAGTATTTTCATACTTAGTAAATGGTCGCTTTTGCTGAATCCCTTTCTAAAACCAGCTTGTTGGGTTTCCATCGAATTTTGTCGTCAATCTATTGGTTAAAATTTTTGTTGGGAGTTTATACATTACATTGAGGAGTGTTATGGGACGGTAGTTTTTTATATCTGCTTTATCCCCTTTCTTGTGTAGGATAATGGTTACGGATTCCTTCCAGTTGATTGGGATTCTTTTTTCTTTTAATATCTTGTTAAAAAGGGAATGTAGAGTGTTAATTACCACTTTTCCACCATATTTCAGCATATCTGCAGTTATTCCATCTTTTCCAGGCGATTTGTTGTTTTTCATTTCTTTCAATGCCTTCTTTATTTCTGATTTGCTTATTTCTGGCTGTAGCTCTGAGTTGACATTTTTTACTTTAGCTTTAAGTTGGTTTTTAATTGTTTCTGGTGGTTCCTTTTTTGTTTTATATAGTTCTGAGTAGAAATGGTGGATAATATTTATAATGTCATCTTTAATGTTTGTTTCTAGTCCGTTTTCATCGTTTATTTTGTTTATTTCACACTTACCTAATTTCGGTCTTAAGCATTTCATATTTTTGTTGTTTTGTATTACTTTTTCTATTTTTATTTCTTGTTCTTTTCTCTTATTTTCTCTTATCATTCTGCTTATTGTTTTATTGATTTCTACATATTCTATAGCTTCCTTCTTTTATCCATAAGCTTCTTTGTTTCTGTTGATATATAGTTGTTCTTTTTTAGATCCTTTTTTGCTATTTCTTTTCCTGATGTAATCATCGTTGCTGTAAGTATGTTGTCTATTTCATCTATATCTTTGTCATCACTGTCTAATTTTTAAGTAAGTTGTTCTTTTAATAGGTCTTTGTATATCTCTTTATATTGCCCTAGTTTGTTTCTATCTACTAGATCCCAGGTTTTAATTATTTTTCTTTTCATTTCGTAGTTACCGTCAACACTAATTTTTGCTCTGACCATCCAGTGATCGCTACCTATTGTGAATCTGTTAAGAACTGTTACAACTTTAATGATATATCGTTCCGTGGACAGTATGTAGTCGATCTCATTTTTTGTGAATCCATTAGGGCTGATCCATGTCCACTTTCGTTGGGGCTTCTTTTTGTAAAAGGAGTTCATTGCGTATAGATGCTTTTCTTCTAGGTAGTTCATCAAAGTAGCACCTCTATCATTTCTCTGACCATACTTGAAATCTCCTGTTTTAGTTTCTTCCTTGTTTAGTTTTCTACCCAGTTTGGCATTGAAATCTCGAATTAGTAGTATAAGACGATTTTTATGTTCTTCCATAGCCTTTGATATATCTTCATAAAATAGTTCGATATCTTCGTCATCATAAGCTGTCATGGGGGCATATACCTGGATAATTTTAATTGATGTTCTTCTTATTTTAAGTATGACATAGGCTGTATTCGGGTTTCTTCTTTTCGTCGAGTTTCTGATAGGCCTATGATATCTCATTTTATGTTTGTTAATTCTTCTTCCAATTCATTTACTTTTTCATCCGTAGACATTGATCTAATATTGTATGTCCCTATTGACAGGTTGACGGATTTTTTTGATTTATGTTGTGTTCGTCTTAGTGGGTTTTTGTTTTTATCTATCAAAAGCGAATTATTGCGTCTCCCAGATACCGCGAGGCAGACCTTTGAGGTGTGGGATAATATTATGGGTTATTTCTGGTTTCGTCATAATTTACACTGAAATTACTAACAAGAGAGTGCTCTTACTTATACATGTTCAAATTGATATATAGTACCAACAGATGCTAGTTATATACCATCAGTACTAATAAAATGAAAACTATCAAATTAATGTCAATTTCATTGAATAATCAAAACAATCGAAAATATATACCAAAACAACACAATAAAAGTAAAAGTAGAAGAAGAACTAACCGACCCTATTGAAGCTGGTAATGGGATAAGACAGGGAGATTTCCTGAGTCCTTTATTGTTCAACCGGATTATGGATGAAATAATAAAAAAGTAAGAAATAAAAGAGGATACCAAATGGGAGAAAAACAAATTAAAATAATCTGCTATGCAGACGACGCAATACTATTCCTTCAAAGTGAAGATGATTTACAACGTATGCTACACCGATTTCATATAACCGCCAGAAAATTTAACATGTTAATTTCTTCAAAAGATACAAAATGCATGGTTTCAACAGCAAGTTTACTAATATGTTAATTGGAGCTGGAAGGTCAGATAATAGAACAAGTGATGGAGTTTAAATATCTAGGTATCACATTATCTAGCTACGGAAATCTCGAAACTTAAGTGGAAGATCCACTGAATAGAGCAAACAGAGCCGCAGGCTGCTTAAATGAAACAATATGAAGAAATAAAAATATCGGGAAAGAAACCAAAGGCAGAATTTACAAAACAGTTGTCAGACCAATAATGACATACGCAGCAGAAACAAGACCTGACACAGAGAGGACAAAAAGGATGTTAGAAACAACAGAGATAAAAACACTTAGAAAAATTGATGGTAAGACACTATGGGACAGAGCTAGAAGTACAGATATACGATGTAGATACAAGGTGAAGAACATTAAGAACTGGTTAAGAAATAGAAGAGTAGAATGGAACGATCATATAAGCCGAATGACAACAAATGGAGTAGTAGACATGGCAAGAGACGGTTACCCAATAGGAAGACGATCAGCAAGAAGACCACGAAAACCATGGAACGGCAACTTACTGGAGACACATTGAAAAACAGACAGAGTAATGTCTATATAAAAAGAAGAAGAAGAAGAAGAAAAAGATACACAGGATTGACAGGATAAACAATAAAATAGCTGCAAGAAAGAGAAAATGAATCAGTCATATTAATGTAGAATAGCAGAGGACAGAGTATTTGTCATAGCCTTAGACAAGTGCCCAATTGAAAAAAGACCACAGGTCGTTCAAAGAAGACGGAACTCTAGAAAGAAAATAGAATAGATTTAAAAAATAAATAAAAGCATAAACATGTCTTTTCCTACTCTTTTAATATTGAAAATACGCAAATAGAACCTTGAATTAAAATGTAACCTTTGATATCTGTGATAAACCCATCATCACCTGAACAATGGCGCCATGTATGAAGTTGAAATTTTTTACACCTATTTTAACTGTTTATTTTTTTATTATCTATATATGAGTTACGAACGATATCACAAACTTATTTATTTTCCACAAACAGGCTCTTTAATACCTTAAATTATTACTATACAAATCTGATTCGAAATATCGTCAAAAAGTAATACACGGCATGTAAAATTTAAATTTTCAATAAAAAGTAAAATATTAGGCATTACTTACGGGGTTCAAAGAACGAGCCTTTACGAAAATTTAAGTACTAAGAAGATCAGAACAATCGGGCATACCCAGGGTAATGATTAAATAATTAATCGGCTAATTCGTCAGTCACCCCTTTAATATGATTTTGTCAAATTGGTCCTTTTTAGGACCAACTATTCTAATAACATATGTATATAACTGTTAAGGGTATATCTAGAGATCAAGAAACTTTACTTTACTTAAACTTATCAGACATATGCGCTAAATACGAATCTGACTCATTTCTAGTGCAGGAAACACATATAGGGCCTAACGGAGGGTATTTGGTATAAAGCTTATCGCTGAAAACCACAATATAGATATAGACATGCTATCTCTGTCGGAAAAAAAGCAAAGAATAACTCAAAGTAAGAAAGGACAACACCAGTCAGCTTTCAGAGAACCTTTCAACGATGTTCAGCTTGGATCCACCATCTACATATTTAATGAAAAATAATACAACTACCTACATTGAGGATCTGAGCACTATTACGAAATCTGTAAACAAAAGTGGCTATAGATAGGGAAGATCATGTAGATTACAAATGCTAAATCTTACCCAACACATCAAAGACGGGTACGAAAAATATCGGGTATCAGGGGTGGTATTTTTCAATCTAAATGCCGCTTACAACACCTTAAATTACCAAATATTTCTCTAAAAACTATATGATATCCCCTTAGATAACAAACTCACTTATATTATTTGCGTATGCCTACACAAGAGAATATTTTTTGTATCACTCAATGTTAAGAATAGCAGATGAAAAACGGTCTTGCTTGGGGTAGCATAAAAGCACCTACACTGTATAACATTTACCCAAACGATCAACTCATACCGGTAGATAATAGGACTAATATTATAAAGACGATACACCTATTATTGCACAATAAAAATAAACTATGAATCAATTTTTAGCCAAAACCCCTGAAAAACTCATGTGCGCTCCTCAATTTCCCTAACATAGACGCTTTCACAAACTGAACATCCAATAATGTCATGAAATTGTTGAACTGTAGACTTCCTATAAATTTCTTGAAAATAGTTTGTATCCCACGGGATCAGTAACAGATCATTGTTTAAAACTAAAAGGTAAATTGAGGACCAGAAATAATATTCTTCGCAAGCTTGTCAGCTAAAAATGAGGCGTACGTCCTTCCGCCTTTAAAACATATACGCTTGCACTATATGCTTCTGCTGCCGAATATACCTTAAGATAGACAAATTAACCATTCTTTTTTTTTGTGCACACTACTACCCATTTAAACACAAAAATATCTATTGCAGCACTTAACCATATTTATTTTGAGATAACCTTCTATCGAGATATCATATGAGTATACAAATAAGACCAGAACTAAAATAATAAAAAAGCTTTATACAAGATATCGCAGAAGAGTAGATGAAATAAAAGTAGTTTTTATTAATCGGGTGCTTACATAAAACGTACAAAGACATACTCACGTAAACAAAATACATTACGAAATTTCTGTAATAAAAAAAAACATCGAATTCGGCATTGAACTAATAAAATTATATTAAATAAAAAAACAACATTTCTAAAAATGCAGAAAAAATAAAATTTTCTATGCAAGCGAACATTCCATTAAATAATAAGCCGAAATCCTTTTGTATCTATATACCTGTTTTTTAAAGAACCAGTTACCTTTTAGTACGTAGTTATACCAGGTAATAAGATATCCTCTGTTACACAGTGTAATGCATATGACATTACACTGTCTACAAATAGTAGATAAAAATAAGGAGCCCATATAAACCGTTCAGGGTATATGTTGAAAATATACGGTATAATCGCACAGTTGCCAAACTCTCAGAGCTTACTTAAACCGATAAATGTATGGTTCAAACATACAATGAAAAAGATCTGAACGACCCCTATAATATATACACGTGAACTAAACGATATACATTTATGATACAGGGGTATTTACGGGCTCCAAAAAATTTTTATAAATTATTAAACTCTACATGTTGATGAATCGACTGAACCAATATTACGGAATTGTCAAGTGAGCTCCGTATATCGGTATCCACTTGACCACGGAGCTCAATTGAACCTGAATTTTAACATGGGCGGAGTTCACTTAATGCCGTAGATATATATATATATATATATATATATATATATATATATATATATATATATATATATATATATATATATATATATTGATCTAGCTCTTAATGGGGGCTCCGTACTAAAACGGTATTATACTAACTCCAGGCGAATATACATCGTGTATATTATTATCTGGGTAGCGCTTTATGTGGACTCCGACCAACACGTCGGATTAAGTGGACTCCGTAATAGGTTAAAACACTTTTGAGATCCGTATACATTTCTTTGCGTATACAACTAAACTCCTCCGATGTTGCCAATAATTTGATTAGTCGTAGATTTTTAAATTTTACAGCAGGTACGTTTTGGAACTTCAAATTTATTTAAATATCAATCAATTTAGTCATCGAGAAATTTCACAAATAGGTACTCGGTTAATGTAGTTAAATATTTTATGGTGGTTATTTATATTACTTGCTTTAATTATTTTCAAACTTAAAAAAGTATTTATTATAAGCTTGGAAATGGCTAGTTTTCGTTTTATTTATTATTATTTTTTGTTAAAATGAATATGCACTTAAACATTTAGTCTCTAAATGTACTAACATCGAGTAGGGTAGTCGTGTAACAGTTTAAGAAAGTAGAAGCCCTTCGGTAGGATTATAATAAACTACATAAAATTAAAAGAAACTCTGTAAACAGGAGATCTTTGTAATTTTTCAATTCCTGCAATTTATGACGTGCAATATTTGTTTCATAAAGTAGTTAAATTTAAACTATAATAATTTATGGGAAGCGTTTAAAGAAGTAATCGCTAACCTTAATTAGAATACGGCACAATAAGAATATCCAAAGTAAAATTTAACACGTTTTTATGGAGTTGTAGTGAAATTTGACTTCTTATTACGATACCGGATCCTGTAAAATTTTAAATACATTAAATCTCCCGTAAATTATTAAACTTATTCTTAGAATAAAATAACAAACTTCTTAGTAATTAGGTACAATATACCGTTCACAATTATGTGATAATGTGTAGGTGTCAAGATTGCACGGTCATGTGCCATAAGGTTTCATCTTTCATATAAACATCGATAGTTTTTAACTTTGGGTGTATTTGATTCCACCGTGCTGTAACCGATCCGATTTGAAAAGTGTTATTTTACATAAAATTAGCACGTTGGCCCTAATAATGACCTATAAATATACATTGTTAAAAATTGTATACATTTATCAATTTAAAACATTCTTTGTCGTCTTCTGATCTTCATCTCCATTCGTTCCTAATTAAGCACATGTTATCCACAGGATACCTCTCTCATTTTTAAATCATTACTCTTTTTGCCTTTTGCCATGGATTTCTTTATTTTGTTTATTCATATCGTTTTTACTCATAACAAATATTGGGTAGATTATTGTATCATTAAACTTTCTCCTTATATGTCCGTATCATATAAGTTGTCTAGTTATTTTAGCGTATATAATGTCGTATGTTAATTCCATTTTGTTTAACAATAAAACAGCAAAACTTCTACAAAATTATTTCTATCTTATCACTACAGCTGTTTCGGAGAGTGCCTTTCTCAAGTCTCAAGTTTCTCGAATCCATCAATCATCCATTGTATTTCTTATACTTTCATTTAAATCCTCTCCAATCAAAGATTTTGAAGTAGCTTTGCTCCATAGTCCATTTTTGTTGCTTTTTGTCACTGTTTCTCCTTTCTCTTTATCATTATCAATACGTAGCGCTACAACACTGGGTAGGTCTTCGCTGACTACAACTTATCTCCAAGTTGATCGATTTTCCACGAATCTGCAATCAAATGAAATGTTCATTTTTTGAGATATGATTGGATGTTTTCTCTCCATTGTATACTGACATGCCCAAGTGGCATTCTTCTGTGCTAACTTCCTTCCACACCAGTTCTACAAATTTGACATTTTGGCGTCTATGCACGTGTCCGATATACCTTAAGGGATTTATTTTCCTGAACAATATCGTTATGCGAGATTTCTTTATTCAGTATGTTTTCTTATTGTATACGGATTTGTAGCGATATGATAATGAGTTCTGAAGCTATTTTCTCGTGGCATTTTAAAGTAATTACTATTTAAATGGGAATAAGCCACAATTAAAGCTTAAAGTTAGTTTATTGACGTTTCAATTTCCACTTCGGAAATCGTTCTCAAAATACAAACATTAGTGAGAATGATTTCCGAAGTGGAAATTGAAACGTCAATAAACTAACTTTAACCTCTAATTGTGGCTTATTCCCATTTAAATAGTAGTTATAATAATGGGGTTAAATAAAAATTTCTGATTATTTTCCTTTCAAATATTCGGAGTGCTTCCTTATTTGTTTTAGTCATTCTCCATGACTCACATCCATGTATTAACATAGGTCTGAAGTTTGAATTATGCTCTGTATTTCTTTAGTGGCATTATTACTAACCGTGATTAGTGATCTAAGATATTTAAAGTGTTCCATACTTTCGAAATTGTAGTTGTTGACTTTAATGTTTTTTCTAAATTGATTGAATTGGTTGATTGGTTTTCTGTTGATTCGCTTGTATTTGGTTTTCATTTCGTTGATTTTAAGTCAAACATTTTTTGTGCTCTCTTCACTTTATTGAAGTTTGTGGACGGAAGAGTTTCTTATTAGAGTTATGAGTTCTATATCATTAGCATATGCTAGGAGTGCTTTGTCCCTTGGGCCGTTAATGGATTATATCTTAAATAGGCGTTATTTCTATTTTAGTAAGCTGTTCATTAATTTTTTGATTATTGGAATCGAGAATCTGTATTTTATTCGACTGTTTTATAACACAAAGTTTCTTGGAGCATATTTTCATCTTTGGTTTCCAGTATCATTATTACAAGGATTTTGTTGGATATGGACATAGTGAACTCGGTGGTATGTACATGATGTTTTCATAACCAACGTTCAAAAATTTTCTTACTGTAAATTTTTGATTATTTTACTAGGAAATATAGTGTTGTTTAATAATAATAAAGTTCAAGCAACAATTCCTATACGCATTAACTCGGTAATGATAATTCTGCTCCCCGATACCAGGTAGCAGTCCCGAAAACATTAAAACTGCTACACTCATGCTTCTCATTATCCAACAATTAGCCAGTCCAGAACTATACGCCTTATGATGGTACTGATATTGCCGCTGCTCCTCATAAGTGCATAGAATATGCAAGGAAGGTTTTGACAATTTAATAGGATTTTGTGTGTTAGAACATTATTTCTCCGAGAAAGTGAAGAATATCTATTTGCTATCCGGATTTAATTCATAAATTAAATAATAGAATGGTCTAAAATAATGCTAGTAGCAGCAAAAAAAAGCGGTCTAATAGTCATCATCATCATCATCAATCAGCCCTGAGTTGTGCATTGTTGAACATAGGCCTCCTCTAGACTTTTCCATCTGCTTCTGTTCTGCGCCTCTGGTATCCAATTGGTCACGATTCTTTTGAGGTCGTTGGTCCATCGCTTTGGGGGTCTTCCTCGGCTTCGCTTTTCAGCCCGTGGTCTCCACTCAAGCAATTTTTTTGTCCAACTGTTGTCTTTCATTCTTGCAACATGTCCTGTCCATCTCCTTTTTTGTTTTTTGTAATATGTTCGATAATGTCTTCCACTCCGGTTCTTCTACGAACTTCCTCGTTTCTTATTCTATTGCTTAAGTTTATTCCAAGCATTTATCTCTCCATCTTTCGTTGTGTCCTTCTCAATTTTTCGGCTGATGTTTTTGTGAGAGTTAAGGTTTCTGCTCCGTATGTGAGGACTGGTAGAACGCACTGGTTAAAAGCTTTTCTTTTTAAATGGATCGGTATATTTGTTTTAAATACGTCTCTCATTTTTCCGAATGCAGCCCAACCTAGACTTATTCTTTTGAGTAGCTCGCATGTTTGGTTTCGCGTTAACCTTATTTTGTGACCCAAATACACATATTTTTCTACAAGTTCTATGGGCGACTTTTTGATTTCTATTAGCTCATTGGGGACGATATTGGTCATCACATTTGTTTTTCCATAGTTTATTTTTAAACCGACTTTCTGGGTTACTTGCTGTAGTTGTTGTAGCATAACTCTGGCTTCTCCTAAGTTGTCTGTTATGAGAACAATATCATCGGCATATCTGAGATGATTGAATATCTTTCCATCGATTCTAATACCCTTTGATTCCCACTCTAGCCTTTTAAATCCGTACTCCATAACTGTTATAAATAGTTTTGGCGACAAGGTATCTCCCTGCCGCACCCTTCTGCCAATTTTTATCTTCTCAGTGCAATGGAGGTTAACGGTTGTTGTCGCATTTGTCGCATGTCGTATATATTTCGAATAATATTTGCATACCTTTGATATATTCTGCATTCTGATAGTGCTTTTAAGATAGCAACTGTTTCGACTGTGTCAAATGCTTTGTGGAAGTCGACAAAGATAAGAGCAAGGGGTCTGTTATATTCGATAGACTTTTCAACTAGAGTTTTAAGGCATTGCAAATGGTCGTTTGTTCCGTGTCCCGCTCGAAATCCTGCCTGTTCTTCTGATTGATAGAAATCGAGTTTTGCTTCTAATCTGTTTGTCAGTATTCGAGTAAAGAGCTTGTATAGGTAGTTAAGCAAACTAATTGGCCTATAGTTTTCGAGATCTGCTTTATCCCCTTTTTTGTGGAGGATGACTGTAACCGAATTTTTCCATTTACTTGGAATGTTTTCACTATGCAGACATAGATTAAAAAGTGTTTGGATTCGAGACATCAAAAGTGGACCTCCTAGTTTAATTGTTTCAATGACTACACCATCTTCCCCCGGACCTCTATTATTTTTCATATTTTTGAGGGCATGTTGAATTTCCTCTCGTGATATATCTGGTATATCCTCCGATCCTACATTATGTACCTTTTGTATTGGTTGTTCGATGAGCTCTGGAATAAGTTGACTTTTATATAATGTTTCATAGAAACTTTCCACTATATGTAATATGCTTGGTCTATCTGAGATAATATTTCCATTTTTGTCTTTAAGTTGGAAGATTTCTTTTTTGTCATTTTCTATTTTTCTCCTCAATGCTCTCATGCTTTTGTTGTCTTCTATAGTTTTTATAATTTTCTCGTTGTTGTATTATCTAATATCCCGTCTGATGGCTTTAGAGATTTCTTTATTTATGTTGTTTATATCTTGTAAGTCAACATTTCCTTCACTTCTCAGTATTCTACGATCTTCCATTTTTTGTTTCGTTTCATTACTATTTTTTTGTTCTTTTCCATGTTTAGGGCCAAATTTTTCCTGAGCTTGTGTTAATGTATCTACTATTTCTTCGTTTAGGTTATTTATGTCTTCTCTTGTTGTATTTCTGAGTAAGTTACTGGTGATATATTTTTCAAACTCAAGTTCATTCGTTGGGCGCATCCAAGGTTTGAATTTTTTACTTTTTATCATCTTCAGTCTTTCTTGCTTAATATTGACTTCTACAGTTGCTCGGACCATTCTATGATCGCTTGCAACCGAAAATTGATTTAAGACTGTAACATCTTTGACTATATGTTTTTTGTCAGTGATGATGAAGTCGATCTCATTTTTTGTCTTACCATAGGGGCTCTTCCAAGTCCATCTTCTATGGATCTTCTTATAGAAGAAGCTATTCATTAAATATAGATTGTTTTCTTATAGGAAATTTAAGAGTATTTCGCCCCTTTCGTTTCTACCTGGTGTGCCAAAATTTCTGAGGGCATTTTCAGCTGGGTCAGTGCTTATTCCTATTTTGTCATTAAAGTCGCCACATATTACCGTAAAATGTTCTTGGTCTTCTGAAACAGCTGTGTATAAGTCATCATAGAACTGTTCTATTTCTTCGTCAGCGTGACTCGATGTTGGTGCATAGACTTGAATGATCTTTATGGAGTAACGGGTGTTTAGTTGTAATTTTGCAAGTATAACTCTTGTGGAAACTGCTTTTACTGATATGATATTCTCAGTTAGTTTTTTATTAATAAAGAGCCCAATGCCTCCATTCCCATAGTTTTCTCCGACATGATAGAAAATGTGACCGGATTTTAAAGTGGTTAGGCTTTCTTCTTTCCTTCTGACCTCAGCGACTCCAACAATGTCCCAATTGATTTTATCAAGTTCAGATTCCATTTCTATGAATTTTTCTTCTGATAGCAGGGTTCTTACATTGAAAGTTGCAATTTTTAGAGATATATATCTGTTAGATGGTTTTCTAAAATATGTCAGAATTTTGCCCCCCCAGAATCCGTGGACTGACTGATAGTCTGACTGATAGTCTGACTGATGGTCTAATAGTCACTAATGAGAAAAGCAAATAAATGTTCTTTAACATACAAAAGAGAGGATCGAGAGTAGGGCATAACGGAACAATAAAGCCATATAATTTTGAAAGATTGCAGCGTCTTAGATGCCGTAGGTAATGTTGTTACATAAAAAATAAAAGGGAATATTTAGGTAGCTAACTGATGTTTATGTATATATAACCCTCTTTATTAGACCAGGATTGCTAGAAAAGCCATCAGAGGTATTTTCCGACTTACATAGGTCCGAGTACTAACCAATACCGAACAGAGCTAATTCCAAGATCAAACACATATATAAAGATAGCAACGTCGTACAAGAAACTAAATCTCAGTGCTAAAGTTGCGCTGGCTTTATCCAAAGACTCTATAATAACTGCATTGCCAAGTTAAATTGGGAGGATGCCCCAAGAGAAAAAATGCCTTTAAGACTTCCACAAATGAAGGAGGAGGTAACATATGGTCAGATTTAGGAATAATGAGACCTACAATCAATACTTATCTGTTGTGGAATATCAAATCAATTACATGTAATTAAACGAACTGGGCAAAAAAAATATCCAAGGAAAGGCACTTCAGAAATATTGACATAAATTTTAAAAACGTCATTTACCTGGCTGTATTTTCAATAGGAAAGGGAAGACAAAAAGAAGAAAAGGCAATAGAATCTTGTTCCGTTCTGACTATACGATGACGATGATCTTTATATAACATATAAGGAGAAAGAGAGAATAATGTTTATGTTTAATTTAGAACTCTCAGGTTTTCTCCCTTTTGAATTGGGTATGTATATGTATTACCATAGAAAATAAAAGCAAGAGAACTATAATTATAAAACGAAAAGATTACGAAATGAAAAGATTATATAAATCCCTTATATTTACACAGACTGTTTTACAAAAGGTGAACAAATGAGCATAAACGGACAGCTGTTTTACAAACTTAATATTATTAGACGCATTTAGGATCAATTTCACTCAAAATATGATATGCTAAAATACGATACGACACGAAAAAGGCAATGACTTTTACAGCTGATTGCCACATAAATATCAATGTATTGTAGTTGTTGACTTTAATGTTTGTTCTAAATTTATTAAATTGGTCTCTTCTGTTGATTCGCTTGTATTCGGTTTTCATTTCGTTGATTTTAAGTAAAACATTTTTCGTGCACTTTGTTAAAGATGTTTGCGGACTGGAGAGAGTTTCTTATGAGATCCATATCATTAGCATATGCCAGGAGTGCTTTGTACCTTGGCCCGTTAATGGATTACATCTTAAATATGCGTTATTTCTATTTTACTAAGCTGTTTATTGATTTTTTGACTATTTGAATCAAGAATCTGTAGTTTATTCGACTGTTGAATAAAACAGACTTTCTTGGTGCATATTTTTATCTCTGGATTTTTGTTTGCCGTCTCCTTATTACAACAATTTTGCTGGATATCGACATAGGGAACCTGGTGGTATGTACATGATGTTTCCATAACCAACGTTCGAAAATTTGTCTTACTGTAAAGTCATGATGATTTCACTAGAAAATATAGTGTTGTTTAATAATAATAAAGTTCCAGCAACGATTACTATATGCATTAACTTGGTACTAATATCTCTGCTCTCCGCTAACAGATGGCAGTCCCGAAAACATTAAAACTCATGCTTCCCATTTTCCAACGATTAGCCAGTCCAGTACTATACGGGAGGTGTGGTTATTAGTTCTTTTAGACGAACTAGTTCAAGAGAACTATTTCACAAAAATGAACTAGTTCAGTGAACTAGTTCGCGAAAGAACTATTTGTAGGACCGAAATCGAAATCCAACCCTAACCAAACTGGTTGCCAGATGTCTCGTCTTATCATCACACAAGCTCGGCGCCGGCCGCGCGTTTTCTTCGGTTTTCAGTCAGTCTTTCACTCTTTCACTACCGTACAAGTAGTTCGGGTTCGGAACCATTTCTTTCGATCGTATGTTTGGGTTTAAATGTTTTAAATTTATTTCTCAAATGTTTTGCACATAACATTTTTTTTATTTGCAAAAAATTATTAAGATTTGTTTTTTATTAACCGTTTTAAATATAAATATGGTTCAAGTATGATTTATTTTTATATTTACGTATATTTAAACTCATAGGTATCTATATTAGGTTATTTCTAAAAGAACCTTACAAAAAAAATCAGTGAATTTTCTAGGAACATTAAATAACACATATTCATTCTCACTTTTACATAAAATTATATTTTATGTAGATGCATCAATCATTTTAACCACAACTTAAAATTGTTATTTCAAAATTACAATACGAGAAACAACACAGCATGTCAACGTTCAAGCCAATGCATGGGCATAAGATCCGAACCATTATGATATTAAGATAAGACTGTTTATGTTATTGTCACGTTCATAAGAATTATGATCTGTTATCTGAGGCTAATCGACACTTCTTTTTTTAAACTAGTCAGTCCATCCCATTCTCAAAATAATAAATATATGATCTCATTCATTCATTATTTTCTTCTTTAAAAGTTGAGACACAATTTATAATGCAAATCGTTCGCAGTGAACTAGTTCTATGAAAATTAATGAACTAGTTCAATTAGTTCAGTTGAAAGAATCGTTCATTTGAACTATTTCGATGGTGAACTACACATCTCTATAACGCCTTATTATGGTACTGATATTGCTGGTGCCCCTCATGAGTGAATAGAATATGCAAGGAAGGTTTTGGCAATTTAATAGGATTTTGTGTGTTAGAATATTATTTTTCCGAGAAAGTGAAGAATATCAATTTGCTATCCGGATTTAATCCATATATTATTAGAATACTATAAAATAATGATATTAGCATAAAAAAAACGGTCTAATTGTCAGTAATAAAGCATATAAATGTTCATTAACATACAAAAGAGGTGACGTAGAGTAGGGCATAACGTAACAATAGACCCATATAATTTTAAAGGATTGCAACATTTTAGATATCGTAGATAACGTTGTAACATAAGAAATAAAAGGGAATATTCAGGTAGCTAACTGATGTATATATAACTCTTATAATACTTTTAAATTCAGAGGTCTAATACGACTTTCTTAAATCAGGATATATAAAACAGTGATTAAACCAGTGCTAATGTGTGGATATGTGGCCAGAACGCTAACAAAACAATGTACGTAAAACTCAGGTATTAATTAGATCAGGATCGCTAGAAAAGCCATCAGAAGTATTTTCTGACTTACAAAGGTCCGCGTACTAACCAATACCGAACGGAACTAATGCCAAGGCCAAACACATATATAAAGACAACAACGTCGTGTAAGAAGCTAAATCTCAATGCTAAAGTTGCGCTGGCTATATCCAAAGGCTCTATAATAACTACATTGCCAAGTTAAATTGGGAGGATGACCCAAGAGAAAAAATGCCTTTAGGACTTCCACAAATGAAGGGGGAAGGTAACATGAGGTCAGATTTAGGAATAATGAGACTATCTACCGACCCATCATATTTATCAACACATGCCTGTTCAACTACCTGCTATCCTACCTATAGTCAATACTCATCTGTTGGGGACTATCAAATCAATTACATGTAATCAAACAAACCAGGCTTAAAAAAAGTTATCTCAGGAAAGGCACTTTTAAAACGTTATTTACGTGACTTATTAAAATTTAAATTTTTAATGAAAAGTAAAAGATTAGCCATTTGTTATGGGGTTCAGAGAAGAACCTTCACGATGTTAATTTTTTGAGATATGATTGGATGTTTTCTCTTCATTGCATACTGAGACGCCCAAGTGGTATTCTTCTGTGCTAACTTCCTTCCATAACAGTTTTACAAGTTTGACATCTTGGCGTCTATGCATGTGTACGATCTACCTTAAGCAATTTATTTGCCTAAACAATATCGTTATAAGAGCTTTCTTTATTAAGTATGTGTTCTTCTTCTATACGGATTTGTAGCGATATGATAATGAGGTTAAAACAATTTTCCTATTATTTTCCTTTCAAATATTCGTAGTTCTTCCTTATCCGTTTTAGTCATTGTCCATGATTAGCATCTATGTATTAAAATAGGTAAAAAGTTTAAATTATGATCTGTATTTCTTTAGTGGCATTATTATTAACCGTGATTATTTATCTAAGATATTTAAAGTGTTCCATATTTACGAAATTGTAGTTGTTAACTTTAATATTTTATCAAGATCTATTAAATTGGTCTCTTCTGTTGATTCGCTTGTATTTCTTCTTAGCTTGACGAATTCTTCTTTTTTCATTCTGTGAACTACTAGTGGGTTCTTTTTACGGAATTTTTTCATCACGTTTAGGTAATCATCAACGGTATATAAACGTTGTTGAAATTTTAGGGCATTTTCAAAATCTCCAAAATCACTACCATTGGGTAAAAGCTATGACTAGGAAAGAAATAGCGTAATGTAATTTTTTTAATGGTAGGATGAGTTTCCAAAATCATTTTTAGAATCAACTATTTTAATGCTGCGGTTTTGGCCGCCACAAGAGTCTGACCACAAAATTACATGTTTTGCAGAAGTAACATTTTCTTCAATGTGTTTCTTAAGACCAATGCCTACGTCCTGGGCTCCCCGACCAGCTTCACCTTCTATCCAAATATAACAATGACCTTTTTTATCCTTGGCGCTATGGATACCAAGGTTGTAAATACATAATTGACGCTTATAATATACAATATTTATTAGAATTCTCGAAAGAGGAAGAGTTTTTCTTTAAATCAAAACAAAAGGTTTCCACTTCTGGTTGATCGTTGCTTATTTTCATGTCTAGCTTTCTTTCTTCTAAGTGCACATTTTTTCTTTTTTTAACGCTTAATTGTTCGTTATCTGCGCAATTTTTAATTTCTAATTCGAAACAATCACATCTACTACAAGTATCTTTTTTCAACTTTTTTCTTTGAAGATTAAATCGTGTTAAAAACATTTTTTTGTAAAACGAAAATTTAACAAGGTTAAATTCAAAGGCAAAGGTCTGCTTCTTCAATATACAATTCATACATTTTACTTAATGTTATGTCTTTTGTTAAGTATTCTCTTTCTGTGTTAGCTCTTCTGTAATGTGACTATTATAGAAAAATTTAAGCAATAACTGCCACTACTTCTTAACCTAAACGCCTCAACAAGTTGCCAACGTCACCATTGTTAACCACGTTTATGTACATATGTTGCCAAATATTCGATTTACAATCATTAAAACGCTCGCAAGAGGCGCTTGGTCCAAAACTAATACACAAAAATTAGTCGCTTGCTCTAGTTATGCAAAATTCAAAATCCAAAATAAAAAGAAAGGTACTTAATCTTTTTAAATATATCTGGTTATCCGTTACTAACAGGTTAATGGGATTTATTACGTAGATAGTTTATGCCTTTTTCTATCTTCTTCTTTAAGTTCCATCTTCTATCGAAGGTTGGAAATCATCATGGCTATACGGACTCTGTTGACTGCCGCTCTATAAAGTTCTACACTACTGCATTCAAACCATTCATTTAAGTTTTTAAGCCAGAATATTCTTCGTCTTCCCACATTTCGCTTTCCTCGGATTTTGCCTTGCATAATAAGTTGTAATAATGCGTATGTTTGCCCTCTCATCACATGTCCTAAGTACTCAAGTTTTCGTCTTTTGATAGTTAATAATATTTCCGCCCCATTTCCTATCATTCTAGTTACTTCCACGTTTGACATTCTTTGAATCCATGATATTCGTAAAATTCTTCTGTAACACCAAAATTCAAAGGCGGCCAACTTATTCAGATGGACTTGTTTTAGTGTTCACGCTTCCAAGCCATAAAGAAAAGTAGGGAACACGTAATATCGAAGCATTCTCAGGCTCTAACTTTATATCCCGAAAACAAAGAAACTTTTAAAGTTTAAAAAATAATGCACGTGCTATTTCAATGCGTGTCCTAATTTCTTTTGTTTGGTCTACATCTGATGTTATCCTGTTGTTCCTCTTTTCCACCAGAAAGCGCCATAATCCACAATTTAAGATATTGGGGCTGGGTCTAGTGATGCATAACGCCGTTCATATAGCAATTTGTTGTCACATATTTATAGTTTTTCAAAAAATGAACTCCGATTTAAAGATTAAAACGTAAAACAAAATATAAAAACCTATTGAACCTTATTCAGAAAATTTCAGAAAAGAATAACTTTTGTGAAAGATTGTGGGACACAGTCATATTTTAAGATAAAAACTTCAATTCAGAGAGTGGACATTCTTAATAAATGTATAATCTAATATGGAAGCATGTTTATGTTTTACAGACTTAGAAAGCACTGAGCACACAAGTATTTATTTTTTTATGTACTAGGTCGTAAAATAAGTATACTCAAAACAAATAAATATTATCTACCAAGTATTCTACTCCACTTTAATATCAATGCATCAGATATATTATAAAGATTTCGTCGTAGTTGTAAATTAATACGAGATAAAGCCAAATGTAGAGCATATAGTGAAATCTGAATATCTTAGAATAACTATATCGAGCGGGAACATTATTGATGAGCAAAAGGGAGACCCATCGCTGAGAAAGTGACAAAGCAATTGGCAAAAGCAAAGGGTACTTTGTACTCTAAAGCATAAGCAGGTCTTTTCGTACTCTTTTAGTAAGTGATAGATTCGACCGTTACTTGATGGAAATTCATTTTATCTAACAATTAAACAAGTATGCGTTTACACGTCATATTTTGTAACTGAATAAGTTGAGGAGGGGATAACTGTTTGTCTCAAGTTGGTCATTCAGAATTATGTCTGTATTTTTTAATTTGCTAATTTCCATAGATTCTAATATTCATGGAATCTACAGATAGCTTAAGGCCTTTATTATAAATACACTTTTTTAGTAATAAAAATATATAAATAGAACCTAGAATACGCCTGTAAAAGTATGTAACCTTTGATCTCTGGGATAAACCCATCTCCTGAACAATGGTGCCGATATATGTAGGTAAAATTTTCTACACCTATTTTAACCTGTTTATTTCCTCATTATCAATATATATGAGTTGTAACTGATACCACAAACTCATTTACTTATAGAGACTATATATTGACTATAGTTATTACTATACAAATCTGACTCGAAATATCGTCTTAAAATATCAGTAACAGCAAAGTGAAAGATTAGTCATTTTTTATGAAGTTTAAAGTAGAAGCGTTCACGAAAATTGAAGTACTAATAAGACCACCGCAATCGGGCGTACCCTGGGTAATGAATAATTAAGTAATCGTTAATTCTTAAATCACCCGTTCAATATGTTTTTTGTTAAATAGGTGCTTTTTAGGAGCAACTATTCTAATTATGTGTATAAATATTAAGAGTATATCTAGAGATAAAGACACTCCACTTTACATAAAAACTTATAATGAGAGAAAACAAAACCAGTCAGCTGAGAGAACCTTTTAACGATGTTGAGCTTGGATCCGCTATCCACGTATATAATGAACAATATTACGGCTCCTGGCTGAGGATCTGAGCACAAAACTATAAAATTTGAACTAAAAATACAACAATGGCTAATATCCAAAGTCTTTAGACAAGCAAAGCAAAGACAAAGTTGTTGCCTTGCTTAAACCTGGCAAAAACTCCAACGACCACAAAAGCTATCGGCCAATATATCTATTTATTTTGTCAGCTATACAGAATACTTCTGTACATGATCCTTAATATAAACCGATAATAGAAGAAAAACTCAAATTAAAAGACAAAAGTGGCTATATATGACAGGTTAGATCATATATGTCACAAATACTAAATCTTGCCCAACACAGCGAAGAGAAGTACGAAAAATATCAGGTATTAGGAGTGGTATTTGTTAATCTAAATGCCGTTTATAAATAGTTATTTAAATAACTTATAAAATATTTAGTTATAAATTAGTCAGCCAAATTCAGGGAATATTAAGACTCACATCCATACATAAGCTCTACAATATCGTAGCTATCAATCCACCTAATATCCGAAGATAAGTAGCTACAGAGCAAAAAAAACAAAGTCCAGATTCGTGACATCCACTCCACGAATACCAGCCTATTTTATGACTAGAATCAAGGAAAAACTGGCTATATCAACACATCTGCAAGATATACAAACAAAAATAAGCTGCTCCTCTCCATCTGATCCCTCGAACGGAACTTTCTTATGGTAGTTATCTTCCTTAAATCTGCCAGAAGGACTCTTGCCTGCAAACACCGGTTAACTTATGTGCATGTGGGGTGGTACAAGACTTATCACACTTTCTTAGTTAACTTTACCGTTCAAATCGCTCTTTTTGAAGGGACAAGGTTTATATATGTGAACTGAACATGTAAAGTACAGTCAGTAAGCTATTACTTATAAAGATTATTGCAAATTTGACACTAACTCCACTTATATTGATTACATATTGCTCCTAAATACGAGATAAAACATTCAGAAATATGTAATATTGGTGAAGTGGTATAATTCATGTTAGAAAAATTAATCATTCTTCCCTTTTTTGTGCACTACTACCCATTTTAACAAAAAAATATCTATTTTAGCACTTAAATATTTATTTTGAGATAACCTTCTATCCAGAATTAAAAAATAGAATAATAAGAAATAGAATCCAGAAAAAAATAAAATAATAAAATAGAAGAAATAAAATAATAAAAAAGCTGTATATAGATATGATGAAACAATAAAAGAAGTTCTTATTAACCGGATTCTTAAATAAAACGTATAAAGACATACTCACGTTAACAAAATACATTAGGAAATTTTCGCATATGAAAAAACACATCCAACTTGGTAATGAAATCCTTTTGTATCTATAAATCTATTTTTAGAAAAGCACGTACCTACCAAAAACAGGTATTTGGTAGTACACATATCTGTTACATACTGTAATGCGTATGAATGATAACAAAAGTAAGGAGTCTATATGAACCGTTTAGAATATACGCTGGAAATAAACGGCTTAATCCCATAGTTGCCAAACTATCAGAGCTTACTTAAACCGATATACGTATGGTTCCAATATACACGGAACAAGATCTGAACGACCCCTATAATATATACACGTGAACTAAGCGATATACATTCATGATACAGGGGTACTTAGGGGCTCCACAAAATTTTTAAAAATTGTGAAACTATACATGTTGACGAATCGACAGAGCCAATATTATGGAATGGTCAAGTGAGCTCCGTATATCGGTGGCCACTTGACCACGGAGCTCACTTGAACCTGAATTTTAACATGGGCGGAGTCCACTTTATGCCGTAGATATATATATATATATATATATATATATATATATATATATATATATATATATATATATATATATATATATATATATATATATATATATATACTGGGTGATTGATTAGTGTGAGGAAGTTCAGTAGATCTGTTATAGTAAAAATTAAAAAATTGTAGGCAGCTTCAAACTCAACATGTTAAAATTAGTTACAATCTTACAGGGTGTTCCATAAGATGGTGGCAGACCAAACTTATGTTTTTTTTAATGAAGCATTCTGTATTTTATTTTAAATTTGAAATCTGCTTCACTTCCACATCACAACAATGTAAAGTTTTATGTTATACCGGGTATTTAAAAAGTTATAATCAATATTACCTGAAAATCGTATCAAGTTTAACTCCCTGTATAATTAAAAAGGAGTATAGAAACATTGATCTATTGCAACCATAGTTTTTTGATAATTGTTAAAAATTATAAAACATATTCGTTTTTATAATATTTGTTAAATCAAATACAGGTAAGTCAAAATGCAAGTACATTATTTTCTTGGTAATTTTAAATAGAACACCCTGTATTTTATATCACTATCGAAAAGTGCTAATATCGTACTTCAAATTTTATAAAGTACTCCCTATACCTAAAGTTATCAGTTTTCTAGATATTTTTATTTTTCCATCAAAGTATTAATTTGGTAGATATTTTAACTTTTACCAATAGTTATTGTGAGTTGGCCATGATTGATTTGTCAGAAACGGACAGTTTGACATTATTCTTTATTAATTCAGTAACGAAATAACGACACATAAAAGAAAACAATTTATTTCAAATAAAATTTATAAAAAATAACAGACGGATACCTAATTAAAAAAATAACAACACATAAAAAAATAAAAAACAACTGTATTTTTAACTTATCTTACTTAAGTAAGATGTTTAAAATGATCTCCCAAAACATCTATGCATACTTGAAAGCTGCCATTGGAAGAGTTGCTTACTTTACTAAGCATTTGTAAAGAAATATTTTGAAATGCAATTTGGATTCTATTTTTAATATCATCCCTTGTGGTTGGAGGTATTTTATATACTGCGTTCTTAACGTAACTCCAAAAAAATGAGTCCATTTTATTGAATTCTGGTGACCTTGGGGCCATCTTACCGGTCCCTCCCTTCCGATCCATCTTTCACCAAACTTATCAATAAGTTCACCACGTACTAATTCGTTGTGGTGCGCAGAAGTGCCGTCATGTAGAAACCACATTTGTTCACGTATATTAAGTGGAACCTCTTCTAATAATATCGGTAACTGATTTACGCTAAAATCCAAATACATCTCACCATTTAAGTAATCTTCAAAAAGATATGGTCCTACTACATGGTTACCGACGATTCCTCCCCACACATTTAGAGACCATCTTGTTTGACTATGTGGTATGGATTACTTGTTGAGTAGTAGTGAAAGTTATGCCTATTAACAGAACTGTTTCGATGGAATGTAGCTTCATCAAGAAATAGGACATAATCAAAAAAATCTCCCTGCTCATTAATTTTGTCTAAGGCCCATTCACAAAATACTATTCGTTTCTAAAAATCATCATTATTTAATTCTTGTTTAGATAGAATGTTTTGAACAGTGTAGTAACTAAGTTCTTGTTCATTGGAAATACTCCTTATACTTGTGTGTGGGTTTTCTGTAACTGCCATCAACACACTAATTTCGTTTCCTCTGTCACACTTCTTTTTGTTCGTTCATGTTTTTCATAATTCACTGCACCAGTGCGGTTAAATCAATCTTTCAAATGTATCTTGTCTAGGTTGTCGCCTATCTGGAAACCGTTTTTGATAAATTCTAGCTGATAGTAATGAATTTTTATTGCATTCCCCTAATATCCAGATCATATCTACCATTTCATCAGTAGTACAATTCATTATTGCTAATTTAAATTGAAATAATTACTGAATTACCTACTAAATAATAATTGTTGCTAATTTACGGTGTACCCATCGAGTTAGAATCTATGGAGAAGCTATGAGCATATTAACGTGTGTATTAAAAACGGCGTGGGTAGGCGTGGCTAACTGTGATATCAATATGGCGGTGGGATCATGGCCGGACTCAATAATATTAAAACTACTATAAAAATATGACTAGTTATTCAGAAGATTTAGTCATAATCTACAAAGTGCAATACATTTTTAATAAACTATGATTTATTTATCCCGCGGTAAACACTAAAAACACGATATATTATACATAAAGATAAATTAATACAGTCAAATACTATTAATTTATTCTCTGAAGTACGGGCCATTACTTTGTTTACATATTTGTATACTAACCTGTAGAACGTTATTCCTGAAGATTTTTTATTAACATTGCTTCTGCCACTGCAACTACGTTGAGAACAAGAAACCATTATTATGCACTATCACAATATATTATTACAGTTTCTATGAAAGTATTATAAAACTAAAAATATTCGAAAAACGACAAACGTAAACAAACATATACGATCTGTCAAAAGTGTCAAACCAATATGGCCGAAGTGAGGTCGTTTTTAGTCACGTGATGCCCTCTCCATAGATTCTAACTCGATGGGTGTACCCCAATACTGAATTAATAAACAATGTCAAATTGTCAGTTTCTGACAAATCAATCATGACCAACTCACAATAATTATTGGTAAACGTTAAAATATCTACCAAATTAATACTTTGATGAAAAAATAAAAATATCTAGAAAACTGATAACTTTAGGTATAGGAAGTACTTCATAAAATTTGAAGTACGATATTAGTACTTTTGGATAGTGATGTAAAATACACGGTGTTCTATTTAAAATTAACAAGAAAATAATGTACTTGCATTTTGACTTAGCCTGTATTTGATTTAACGAATATTATGAAAACAAATATGTTTTATAATTTCTAACAATTATTAAAAAAAACTATGCTTGCAATAGATCAATGTTCCTATACTCCTTTTTAACTACACAGGGAGTTAAACTTGATACGATTTTCAGGTAATATTGGTTATAACTTTTTAAATACCCGTTATAACATAATAAAACTTTACATTGCTGTGATGTGGAAGTGAAGCAGATTTCAAATTTAAAATAAAATACAGAATGCTTCATTAAAAAAAACATAAGTTTGGTCTGCCACCATCTTATGGAACACCCTGTAAGATTGTAACTAATTTTAACATGTTGAGTTTGAAGTATTGAGTATTTACAATTTTATTAAAGAAGTATAAATTAATTATAAATATTTATGTTTTTAAATAATCTATATATAATTTATTATCTCAAATATTACAATAAAAATTGAAAAAAAAATTTTAAGCAAATTAAATAGTTTATTTAACAATTTATTTATTGAAATAATGCATATTCGTAATGTACGCAAACAGTACATACAAATTAAAAAAAGGAACGTCGAAATCCATAAATAAGAACCAGAGCTAACAGCTCCTTACCCCTCCCTATAAAAATAAACTTGCCTTAAATTTACTTTACTTACCTCAAAACTATTTTGAAGTTATTAATAAAGTCTATTTAATAAATATATTCCCAAGAAATAGAACACACTACGCCTATGCACACATATAATGAAGAACGAATAAACTAAAGTATCATATTTCTCTCATTCCCATTCGGTCTAAGAACGTATATATATATATATATATATATATATATATATATATATATATATATATATATATCTACGGCATTAAGTGAACTCCGCCCATGTTAAAATTCAGGTTCAATTGAGCTCCGTTCAAATTTTTTGGAGCCCGTAAATACCCCTGTATCATAAATGTATATCGCTTAGTTCACGTGTATATATTATAGGGGTCGTTCAGATTTTCTTCATTGTATATTTGAACCATACGTTTATCGGTTTAAGTAAGCTCTAAGAGTTTGGCAACTGTGCGATTATACCGTATATTTTCAACATATACCCTGAACGGTTTATATGGGCTCCTTATTTTTATCTACTGTTTGTAGACAGTGGAATGTCATACGCATTACACTGTGTAACAGAGGATATCATATTACCTGGTATAACTAAGTACTAAAATGTAACTGGTTCTTTAAAAAAACAGGTATGTAGATACAAAAGGATTTTGAGCTTATTATTGAATGGAATGTTCGCTTGCATAGAAAATTTTATTTTTTCTGTATTTTTAAAGATGTTGTTTTTTTATTTAATATAATTTTATTAGTTCAATGCCGAACTTGATGTTTTTTTTAATTACAGAAATTTCGTAATATATTTTGTTTACGTGAGTATGTCTTTGTACATTTTATGTAAGCATCTGATTAATAAAAACTACTTTTATTTTATCCAATCTTCTGCGATATATTGTATAAAGCTTTTTTAATATTTTAGTTCTGGTCTTATTTGTGTACTACATATGATATCTCGATAAAAGGCTATCTCAAAATAAATATGGTTAAGTGCTACAATAGATATTTTTGTGTTAAAATGGGTAGTAGTGTGCACAAAAAGAAAGAATGGTTAATTTGTCTAACAAGGTATATTCGGCAGCAGAAGCATATAGTACAAGCGTCTATGTTTTAAGGGCGGAAGGACGTGCGCCTCATTTTTAGCTGACAAGCTTGCGAAGATTATTATTTCTGGTCCTCAATTTACCTTTTAGTTTTAAACAATAATCTGTGACTGACCCGGTGTGATACAAACTATTTTCAAGGAATTTATAGGAAGTCTACAGTTCGATGATTTTATGACAAGATTGGATGTTCAGTTTTGTGAAAACGTCTATGTTGAGGAAATTGAAGGAACACCCACGAGTTTTTCAGGGGTTTTGGCTGAAAATTGATTCATAGTTTATTTTTATTGTGCAATATTAGGTGTCTCGTCTATATAATAGAAGTCCTAGTATCTACCGGTATGGATCGTTTGTTTGTGTAAATGTTATACAGTGTAGGTGCCTTTATGCTACCCCAAGCGAGACCGTTCTTCATCTGCTATTCTAACCAGTGAGTGATACAAAAAATATTCTCTTATGTTGGCATACGCAGACAATGTAAGTGAGCTTGTTATCTAAGGGGATATCATATAGTTTTTGGAGAAATATTCTGTAATTTAAGGTGTCGTAAGCGGCATTTAGATTGAAAAATACCACCCCTGATACCGGATATTTTTCGTACCCGGTCTTTTTTTTGCCAGGTTTAAGCAAGGTAACAACTTTGGCTTGTCTCTAAATTTTGGGTATCTCCATAATTTGAATACAGTTGTTCATCATCCGGATAAGCCATTGTAGAGTGTTTTTGGTCCAGGTTTCGTAATAAGCTTTGTGCTCGAATCCTCAATGTCGGTAGTTGTATTATTTTTCATTAAATATGTAGATGGTGGATCCAAGCTCAACATCGTTAAAAGGTTCTCTCGGCTGACTGGTTTTGTCCTTTCTTACTTTAAGTTATTCTTTGCTTCTTTTCCGACAGAAATAGCATGTCTATATCTATGATGTGGTTTTCAGCGATCAGCTATATACCAAATACCCTAGGTTAGGCCCTATATGTGTTTCCTGCACTAGAAGTAAGTTACATTCGTGTTTAGCTCATATGTCTGATAAGTTTAAGTAAAGTAAAGTTTCTTGATCTCTAGATATACCCTTAACAGTTATAGACATATGTTATTAGAATATTTGGTCCTAAAAAGGACCAATTTGACAAAATCATATTAAAGGGGTGACTGAAGAATTAGCCGATTAATTAATTCATCATTACCCGGGGTATGCCCGATTGCGGTGATCTTATTAGTACTTCAATCTTCCTTAACGCTCGTTCTTTGAATCCCATAAGTAATGCCTAATCTTTTACTTTTTATTAAAAATTTTAATTTTACATGCCGTGTATTACTTTTTGACGATATTTCGAATCAGATTTGTATAGTAATAATTTTAGGTATTAAAAAGCCTCTTTATGAAAATTAAATAAGTTTGTGATATCGGTCGCAACTCATATCTAGATAATAACAAAATAAACAGTTAAAATAAGTGTAAACAATTTCAACTACATATATCGGCGCCACTGTTCAGGTGATGGGTTTATCACAGATTATCAAAGATTACATTTTAATTCAATGTTCTATTTACGTATTTTCAATATTAAAAAAGTAGGAAAAGACATGCTTTTATTTTTTTAAATCTATTCTATTTTCTTTTTAGAGTTCCATCTTTTTTGGACGACCTGTGTTCTTTTTTTAATTGGGCACTTGTCCAAAGCTATGACAAATACTCTGTCCTCTACTATTCTACATTAATATGACTGATTCATTATTTTCTCTAAACACTCTGTCCTCTACTATTCTACATTAATATGACTGATTTATTTTATCTTTCTTGCAGCAATTTTAATGTTTATCCTGTGTCTTCTTCTTCTTCTTTTTATATAGACATGACTGTCATTTTTCAATGTGCCTCCAGTAAGTTGACGTTCCATCGTTTTCGTGATCTTCCTACTGATCGTCTTCCTACGGGTTAACCGTCTCTTGCCGTCTTTACTACTCTATTTGTTGTCATTCGGCTTATATGATCGTTCCATTCTACTCTTCTATTTCTTAACCAGTTCTTGATGTTCTCCACCTTGCATCTACGTCGTATATCTGTACTTCTAGCTCTGTCCCATAGTGTCTTACCATCAATTTTTCTAAGTGTTTTCATCTCTGATGTTTCTAATATCCTTTTTGTCCTCTCTGTGTCAGGTCTTGTTTCTGCCGCGTATGTCATTGGTCTGATGACTGTTTTGTAAATTCTGCCTTTCGTTTCATTTCCCGATAGTTTTATTGCTTCATATTGTTTCATTTAGGCAGCCTGCGGCTCTGTTTACTCTATTTACTGGATCTTCCACTTTAGTTTCGAGCTTTCCGTAGCTAGATAACGTGATGGCTAGATATTTAAACTCCATCACTTGTTCTATTATCTGACCTTTCAGCTCCAATTAACATCTTAGTAAATTTGCTGTTGTAACCATGAATTTTGTCTCTTTTGGGGAAATTACCATGTTAAATTTTCTGGCAGTTATATGAAATTGATGCAGCATACGTTGTAAATCATCTTCATTTTGAAAGAGTAGTATTGCGTCGTTTGCACAGCAGATTATTTTAATTTGTTTTTCTTCCATTTGGTATCTTTTTTTAGTTCTTACTTTTTTATTATTTTATCCATAATCAGGTTGAACAATAGAGAACTCAGGAAATATCCCTGTCTTATCCCATTATCAGCTTTATTAGGGTCGGTTGGTTCTTCTTCTACTTTTACTTTTATTGTGTTATTTTGGTATATATTTTCGGTCGTTTTGATTTTTCCTAGAGGTATCTCTCTTGCGTACAATAAGTGGATAACGTTTTTTAATTTGTGTTTCTTCTGCATATAATTATTTCTTCTGTGTATTAAAAGTTAAATTTTTGGAGCTTTTGGAAGTTTTTGATTTTATTATTGAATGCGACGATTTTCAAAGTGATGATATCTCGATCTGTGAAGCAATCGGTTTGAAAACTTTATTAAATGATTATTCTTTTAACATACTTTTAAATATTTTTAAGAAAGTGTTTACCCAAACCGATTTGATATTCAATGTTGTTCAAAATCAGTTAACTGACATTATTCATTCCAAAAATAGAATAACAAGACTGGTGCAAAATCTCAGAGATTTTCGTAATGATAGTAATTTCCAGTATATACGCAGTGAAGTTTTGGACTCGCTTGATATTTCCGAACCCCCAAAAAAAAGACAAAGGCATGACACAGAAACAGATATCGAAAAACGAGTATATTTTGAAATTTTGGATACTATTATTATGCAAATAGATACTCGTTTTTCGAATTTTGAAGATTTGCAAATTTTTGACCTCTTTGACGATTCAAAATTTAAAAGTTACGCCAAAGAATTTCCAAGATATTTATTAGACAGGTTAATTAAAAATTATCCATCATTCTTTAATAAAATAAAATTAGAAAATGAATTAAAAGTTTTATATGCTGATCCAAATATTTTCGGAAGATGGGATAAGTTACAAGATATATATAATTTTATATACTGCAATTCATTACAACAAACTGTTACCGAAATTAATAAATTAATTATTGTCATTAATTCTCTCATTACCACCAACGTCTGCCTCAAATAAACGAGATTTCTCTTGCCTCAAAAGAATCAAAACTTATTGTCGAAATACCATGAAACAAGAGAGAATGTCAAGCTTGTCTCAAATGTCAATAGAAAAAAAACTTTTAAAATCTCTCCAAAACTCTAATAAATTTTACGATGACGTTATAACCCATTTTGTTACTTCCAAACAACGTAGACTTAAGTTAATTTATAAACATGTTTACGTTCTAAATTTATAGGAAAAAAAACAAAAAACAAGAAAACAAAAAATCTCCTATGATGATTTACTTAAGTCTTTATTAGACGGTATACCTATCTGAGGAGACAAAAAATACCTTGCCGACCTTGTCTCTCAAGCCACGAGCCGCCACTGAATAGGAGGCATGAATGTAGCAGTTTTAATAGTTTGGTGACTGCTTGCTGAAATCGGGGAGTAGAGATATCAGTAAATCAGTACCAAGTTAATGACTATAGGAAGTGTTGCTTGATCGGCAAAATATTAAATACCAGAAGGTATAATGGTAGCAGTCTCACTGCGACCTCGATGGAGAAAGCAAAGTGAAACAACTTTATTATTATTAAACAACATTTTTTTTCTAGTAAAATAATCATGATTTTACAGCAGGACAAATTTTCTACTGTTGGTAATCAAAACATCATGTACGTACCACCAGGTTCCCTATGTCGGTATCCAGCAAAATCCTTGTAGTAACGATACAGGAAACAAAACATCAGACATATAAAATAAATAAACCAGAGATCTAATAAAATACAAATTCTCGATTCAAATAGTTAAAAAATTAACGAACAGCTTACCAAAATAGATATAACGTCCATTTAACATGTAATCCGTTAACGGTTCAATGTACAAAGCAGCTCCTAACATAATGCTGATGATATCGATTTCATAAGAAACTAAAACATCAACGAAGTGAAAACCAAATACAAGCACATACACAGAAGACACCAATTAAATAAATCTAGATAAAACAAAAAAGTCTACAACTGCAATTTCGAAAGTATGGAACACTTAAATATTATTGGATCAATAATCACAGTTAATAATACCGTCACTGAAGGAATAAAGAGCATAATACAAACTTCAGACCTATTTTAATATATTGATGCAAATTAGGAAGAATGAATAAAACAAATAAGGCCTTATTAGTATAATGCTACAAATCCGTATAGATTAAGAACAGATACTGAATGAAGAAAGCTCTTATAATGATATTCGGATATCTCAAAAAGTTAATATTTCATTTGATTGCAGATATGTAGAAGACCGATCAACGTGGAGAAAAGTTGTAGTTAAAAGAAAGGAGAAACAGTGACAAAAGCAACAAAAATGGGCCAATGGTTCAGAGCTGCTCGAAAATCTTGATTGGAAAGAATTATTGAAAATATAAGAAATACAATGGAATTAACATACACTATATACGCTATAATAACTAGATAACTTATATGATACGGATATAAACAGACAAAGTTTAATGAAACAATAAACTAGCCAATATGTGTTATGAGTGAGAACGATATGAATAAATACAATGACGAAAGCCATAGCAAAAAGAGTAGTGAATAAAAAATGAAGAAGTACCTTGTGGATAACATGTGCTTAGATAGGAACGAATGGAGATGAAGATTCAGAAGACGACAAAGAAATAGGTAAAGAAAAAGTACTTTTACTTGCTGTTGAATTATTTCATATTATGTCGCGATTTGAACCATTGAATTAAACGTTATTTTACTGTCGTTTTGAAATTATAAACTTTCTAGTGGGTATCTTTATGTCTTTATTACCAATTGTTATTAACATGCGTTTATGAATCATCATATATATATCATTATTATATTATATGTATATCTTTTTATAGTTTCACCTTTATAACGTTGTGTATTATAAAAGTATTCTATTTCTTTTTATCGTAGTAAGTCATTACTCAGACAAAATATTTCGGTGTCTTATGGTAACTTGATTCTGTAATAAAATTCATGGCAGACGACAAGCGGTTTCATAACCACTAAACATATCTATTTCTTTATTGTTTCCGTATATATTATGTTTTACAGTTATGATATTATGTTCGGTCTAATTGTTTTAAAAATTTTGTCGCTTGTATAAGCTTTAACTGTAATAATAATTTTATAGACGTTAATCATTTAGAAGTAAATGTATATATAATTTTTTTTCTGTCACTTGGTTTAAATATAGTTCTTATTATATTATATATATATATATATATGTATGTGCAGAAAATAACACTTATTTTAGTTGGTACGATTTGCGGTAATTTATTTAATGTTAATTCTGGAATTTCACGTTTATACTCAGTTTCTGTTGTTCCGCTTATTTATCTGAGAGATGTTACTTTTTTTTCTTGTTATTATTTCTCTTTATAAGCAATTTTACTTGTTCATTGGCGGAATAATACCTCTATTGAAGGTTATCACTTCATCTTTTGCGCGATTGTCCGATACTTCTTCTGCCGATTCGTGACTTATCTCTTGCAATTTTGACGTCACGGGTCTCCTCCATTCTGCTTATGTGATTATTCCATTCTTTTGTTCTATTTTGTGTCAATTTATTTATACACTTTACGTTACATTTTCTTCTAACGTCTTCACTTCTCTTTTGATTTCTCAGCGTATTTCCTATAATTGTTCTCAGTACTCTCATCTCTGCCTTTTCCATTATTCTTTGCGTTGTGGCTGTGTCGGGTCTTGTTTCTAAGGCATATGTCATTATATGTCTTACACTGGCTTTATAAATTGATATCATCTCAGTGTTAATGTGTCTGTTTAGCCATATAGTGTTATTAAGGCATCCTGCCAGTCTATTTGCTTTTAGTACTTGATCTCTCACTTCTTTGTCCAGGTCTCCGTAGCTAGACAGTGTAATTCCCAGGTATTTTATTTCCATTATTTGTGCAATACTGATGCCATCAATTTCTATTTTACATCTAGTTGGTTCTTTGCTGACTACTATTGTTTTAGTTTTCTGAGATGAAATTGTCATAATAAATTCATAATGCCAGGTATTTTATTTCCATAACCTATGTGGTTATTCCATTCTTGTTTTCTATTTTGTATCCATTCATTTATACACTATACGTTACATTTTCTTTTCGATTTCTCAGAGTATTTCCTGTAATTCTTCTCAGTACTCTCATCTCTGCCGCGTCCATTATTCTTTGCGTTGTGGCTGTGTCGGGTCTTGTTTCTGCTAATGCCATCAATTTCTATTTTACATCTGTGGTCCTTTGCTGACTACTATTGTTTTAGTTTTCTGAGATGAGATTGTCATATTAAATTCTTTTGCTCTTATGTTAAATTTGTGGACCAGTCTTTGCAAACTATCTTCATCTTGGGCTATTAATATTGCGTCATCTGCGTAACGGAGTATTTTAATTTCTTTGTTTCCCATTCTGTATTCTCTTCGTTTGTTAACGCTTTTGATGATTTGATCCATGATCAAATTGAAGAGCATGGGGCTAAATCTCAACGAATAACCTTGTCTTATACTGCTGCCTATTTCTATAGATTCTGTAAGTTGTCCCTCTATTCTGACTTCAATTTTGTTGTTTTGGTCGATGTTTTCGATAGTTTTTATAATATTTAGGGGAGCTTCTCTATTATACAGAAGATGGATTACATCTTTCAGTCTTACTCTGTAAAACGCTTTCTTTAGGTCAATCAGACACAGGAATGCTGGTCTATTATACTTCAGTGATTTCTCAGTAATTTGCTTTATCACGAATTTTGCATCTGTACACGATCTACCACTAAAAAAATCCGGTTGTTCATCTGCTAAACTTATATTGTGATTAATTAGCACTTGTAAAATTTTAGTTGTAAGTTTTAGCGTAGTATTTAACAAGTTTATACCTCTGTAGTTTTTTGTCTGTTTTCATCTCCTTTTTTAAATAGTAGAGTTAGTTCGCTCCTTCTCCATTCTTCCGGCATTTTATTGTGTTTTATAAATTTATTAATTAATGTTGTTAATTTTTCATTCATTTGTCATTGCTGCTCCACAATATTTCAGTATTCGTTTGGTATCCCGTCTTTACCTGCTGCTTTTCTGTTCCTCAGGTTTTCAAGTATTTTCCGAACTTCCTGTACATTTATATTAAGTTCTTTATATGTTGTAATTTCTGATATAGCTTTTTTAGGTAGTCAATCCACGTATCATTTTCTATGTATTTTAGTTCTATTAGTTACTTTACCTCCGTTCTTTGACGTCTGATGAAGCGCTATATTTCCTTTTGCAGACGAGAAAAATTATGTTCCATTTCTTTCGAAAAACGTTCCCAGTGACCATTTTTTATTTTTCTTATAAGTGCATGTGTTTCGTTTCTAATTGTCTTGTAATTATGTTATGCCTCTTGTGTTTTGGTTGACATGTATTTCAGGTAAGCTTTTTTGTTTTCTTTACATTTTTCCTTCACTTTATTTATATTTCTTTTACCAAGAACTTTCTTGGCCGAGGCTAAGATGTTAGACTTAACTTTTGCCCAGCTTTCTTCGACTCCATCACTTTCTGTGATATATGTTTTTCCGTTTTTTTCGGTTCTTCTTTTCTGGAATAGGTATCTTGTGGAGTCATCCTGTAAGCTTTCGACTTTTATCTTTGTGGTGTATTTCGGTGTTTTGTTATCACATATATGTGTTGTCATTCGGCACAATACCAATTTGTGATCGCTTTCTATTTCTGCTGATGTTAGTGCTCTCTATTCAACAGAATATAGTCTATAATAGATCTTTGTCCTCTACTGTTTTCAAAAATGTATTTGTATTGTTCTTTGTGAGGGAAAAATGTATTATTATAGATATTACGTATCTGGTTTTTGCTGCAGAGGTACGTTAGAAGATTTCCGTTTTCATTTCTGATATTTTCGTTATATCGCTGTTTTATCCCTGGAACTAAATCATTACCAACACGGGCGTTAAAATCACCCATAATGATTTTATATTTATCAATTGGGGTCTCGTTTATTACAGTCTGAAGGTAAGAAGGTAAGGTAGAAGTTTTCCCTTGTGGTGGTATCTTTGTTGTTCTCTGGTGCATGAATTGCTATCACATTCAGAGGTTTGACATCCAGTTTAATTTTTTCAATTACTATTTTTATACTTGGTGTTAAAAATTTTTGTGTACTAACAGAGCGACTCCTTCTTTGGCTCTGGTTTCTTTGGCAACACCACTGTAAATCATAAGATGGTCATCTATAATAATTTGACCCTTTTCCTTTTTTCTTTGTATCTTTTAGCGCACACATGTCTATTTTTTTTTTTCTACAAGCTCTTTTGTAATTTTCTGCTCTCTTGTAGAGACTTTACGTTCAAAGCACCGATGCGAAGTGTATTTCTCGTTTACCACAAATTCGTTGTCCTCTTTCTCCCGTTAGTCGTCGTAATGAAATCATTCCTGTCCCGAGGCATAATTCTGTTTCTATGAGCTGTATGGTTTTAACCATACAGCGGTATGGAGTTAAGTCTATCAGTAGAGTGCTAAACGGGCTGTAGACCCCCTCCTCCTTTATTTGGGCTTGGGACCGGCAACAGTTCTGTCGAGCTACTCGATCTACCCAACAAAACTGCAGGCGGATTTGAGATATGTTACTTAAGGATGTACTTAATCTGTATTAATTCTTTGATCTGTTTTTTATTCTCTTTCAGATCTGTTTTA
This sequence comes from Diabrotica undecimpunctata, assembly GCF_040954645.1. NCBI lineage: Eukaryota > Metazoa > Arthropoda > Insecta > Coleoptera > Chrysomelidae > Diabrotica > Diabrotica undecimpunctata. Next base: position 35,739 of record NW_027312019.1, read on the forward strand.
TATTAGGTAAATTCTTATTTCATTCCTTAGGTAAATTCTTATTTCAAACCCTCCGGCGCACTTTCAGGTCTACATATTATATAAGTGTTTTATTTTTCTTTTCATTTTACTTTTACCTCTTTTTATACTTACTTTACTTTCCGTGTCCGGAACACCAATAGCTTTAAATTTTGTATTTCCAATGGTTGGCTACATAGATGGCCCTGTCATTCGCTAAAAATAGATCTTCTTCTGTGTAGCTCTCTCTCATCTCTGTGCATGCTAGTAGATTTTTTGTGGTAACAATCTTTATAATCTTACCGAAGGGGCTTCTAATTTCAGAAACTGTTACACGATTACTCTATTTGATATACGTACATTTATGTGCTAAATGTTTTAATGCCAATGCATTTTAATAAAAAATACTAATTAATAAAAACGGAAATTTTCGCTTTTCCAAGTTTATAATACACACTTTCTTATGTTTGAAAATATATAAAGCAAGTAATATAAATTACCGCCTTGCTTATTAAAACTAAAAAGTAAAATAAAGGTATATGTCGGTTAACAATTTATATTTAACTACATAAATTAGCCAAATAGTCCTCAAATTCCTCCATGATTAAATTGATGGATATTGAAATAAATTTCAAGTTCCAGAATGTACCTGCTGTAAAATTTGAAAATCTACTACTAATACAATTATTAGCAACATCGCAGGAGTTTAGAAGTATATGCAATATCGTAAATACGGATCCCAAAAATGGTTTATCCTTTTGTGGAGTCCACTTAATCCTACGTGTTGGTCGGAGTCTACATAAAGCGCTACTCAGATAATAAAATACACGGTGTATATTCTACTGGAGTTAGTATAATACCGTTTTAGAACGGAGCTTACATTAACCGCTAGATGTATATATATATATATATATATATATATATATATATATATATACATCTTTATATTCTAAAACTAAATATCCTATAGACAAATTTGAAAAAACAAATTTAGTATACAGCATTAGTTGTACTCAGTGTGAGGCTGAATATGTTGGTGAGACCGGAAGAAATCTTTCAAATCGCATTATTTCTCACAAAAGTGATTGCAGAATTAAAAAACCATCTTGTGCTTTGGCAGAACATGTAATCGATAAAGACCATATTATGGATTTTGATAACATTAAAATTTTATGTAGTGAAAGTAATAAATTTAAAAGGACTTTTTTGGAAATGGTTTGTATTAGCAAAAATGATAAGAGTTTAAACAAGAGATCTGAAATTCAAAATTTAAGCAAAATTTATAATTATATTCTTTCTTTATGATTTATATATAAAACTTGTAAAATGTCATATTTAATTCTCCATATATCTATCACATTCTTTCAGACATCTGTCAAGGGTGAATAAATCTTCTTCTTTTTGTTACTAAACAAAAAAGAATGTTTAAACGAAGTTTTACTTTTGGCAATATAATTGTCAAAAATAAAAATTTTATGTTGGCATTTATGACATTGAGGCTATTTGTAATTGGTTGCTATTTAAACTTATTTATAAATTCAATTATTCTTATATTTAAAAAAAAATGTTTTCAAAATTAAAAAAATTTTTCAGAGAAACATTTATTGGATAAAAACATTTTTGTATTAAATATTTTGAACATGTAAGCAGTGATTTTTACTTACCAAACTAATTTTTATTTGGTAAGTTAACAAAAATTGTTTTTTCTTTTTAGTTCAACCTTATAAGTATTTTGTCTTTTTTAGCTCTTGATAATAATTGTAAACACAATTGAAAGCTCGAGAATAAAAAAATAGTTAACCAATAGCCCTATTATTGACTCCAACCCATCCAAAACAGTTATATATTTGTTCCAAACGAGTCACAAGTACTTTGTTTGGAAGAAATATTATTAATTTAGAAATTAAAATCGCTTTTGCTGATATAAACTTTTTTGAAAGAAAATTACATGAGTTACGTACCAAGGCCTACAATATCTTAAATTTCCACACATTTAATGAATTTAATCGTAGACAAAGAATTAAATACAACACAGAATTTCATAAAATCAAAAAAATACAAATTAATAAGTTCAATAAATTAAAAATAGAAGCTTTTGATAAGATAAAATTTCAAGAAAAATGGTTTAAAAATCTAACATCTATTCATTTTCCTTTTGAAATTAAAAAATTTTTAGCATTAGGACCTAAATTTTCTTTATGTCCTTCCAAATCTGATATTAGAGTTCCTAATTTACTTTCTGATATTGAATCAATAATCAGACCACTTAATGATAGTCAAAAGGATGTTGTTAGATCTAAATGTACAAACGTTATTACAAACTTTTTGCATAAAGAAGTCAAAGATCATTTTTTAAATAAATACTATATGCAAACTAAACTTTTTCTTAAAAACCATCCTGAAATTTATATTGTTAAAAGCGATAAAGGTAACGTAACTGTTGTAATGTACAAAGAGGATTATCTACAAAAAACTGGAGAACTCTTAAATGATACTAAGTATTACACTACACTTAGAAGGAGTCCTGTTTGTACTTTGCAACAAAAAGCAAATTGTCTAGTATCTAAATTAAACATAAAGAAATTTATTGATAATAAAAAAGCAAAAGAGCTCAAAATTTATAATTCTATTGCTCCACGGTTCTATGCTCTGCCAAAAATACATAAACCAACTTTATCTATGAGACCAATTGTTTCATCTTTATGCCCTCCTAATGGACCAATAGCACAGCTCCTCACTGACATCTTAACTAATGCTTATAATTTAAACAACAATTTTTACATTAAAGATTCATTTGATTTTAGTTCTTTCATTAATAATTTCCAATTACCACAAAATTATGTTTTAGTTAGTTTTGATGTAACATCTCTTTTTACTAATTTGCCTTTAGATTTAATCATAAGTAGTGTTGAAAAACATTGGAATGAGATTTCACAACACACTAATATTGACTTATTACATTTCAAAACACTTATCAACTTTGTTTTTGATTCTAATATTTTTATATTTAATGGTGTATTTTATAAACAAATTTTTGGTAGTCCTATGGGATCTAGTCTTTCACCCATTCTAAGTAGCTATGTCATGGATGATGTTATCAGTGATTGTATCAGTAATTGCACTTTTTTCATTCCTTTTATTAAGAGATATGTAGATGATTTAGTTTTGGCACTTCCTAAACACAAAATTCATGAAACAGTCAACATTTTCAACAGTCATAATCAACATATACAATTCACAGTTGAGGAAGAGGTAGATAATTCTCTACCATTCCTTGACATGAGAATTGTAAGAAATACAGACAATATGTTGAAAACCAGATGGTTCAGAAAACCCATATGTAGTAATAGATTTATAAGCTATTACTCTCACCATCCAAATAAGATGAAAATGAACCTTATAACAGGATTAAAAGAACGTGTTTTAAAACTTTCTCATCCAGATTATCTACAGGAAGATCTTCAGTTATTAAAAAATATTCTAATTGAAAACTCTTATCCTCCAGATATGCTACATAGGATGCTTTTTTCTAATATTGGTAATATAAATAATTTAACACCATTTTTTGCTCAATCTCAAAACATTGTATCTAACAATCAGAACATCTATTATCATTCACTACCTTTTATACCATCATTAACACCTAAATTAATACAAACACTAAAGGTTATTGACAATATAAAAATAGCAACAAAGAACATCAAAACTATTTCATCTTTATATTCTAAAACTAAATATCCTATAGACAAATTTGAAAAAACAAATTTAGTATACAGCATTAGTTGTACTCAGTGTGAGGCTGAATATGTTGGTGAGACCGGAAGAAATCTTTCAAATCGCATTATTTCTCACAAAAGTGATTGCAGAATTAAAAAACCATCTTGTGCTTTGGCAGAACATGTAATCGATAAAGACCATATTATGGATTTTGATAACATTAAAATTTTATGTAGTGAAAGTAATAAATTTAAAAGGACTTTTTTGGAAATGGTTTGTATTAGCAAAAATGATAAGAGTTTAAACAAGAGATCTGAAATTCAAAATTTAAGCAAAATTTATAATTATATTCTTTCTTTATGATTTATATATAAAACTTGTAAAATGTCATATTTAATTCTCCATATATCTATCACATTCTTTCAGACATCTGTCAAGGGTGAATAAATCTTCTTCTTTTTGTTACTAAACAAAAAAGAATGTTTAAACGAAGTTTTACTTTTGGCAATATAATTGTCAAAAATAAAAATTTTATGTTGGCATTTATGACATTGAGGCTATTTGTAATTGGTTGCTATTTGAACTTATTTATAAATTCAATTATTCTTATATTTAAAAAAAATGTTTTCAAAATTATAAAAATTTTTCAGAGAAACATTTATTGGATAAAAACATTTTTGTATTAAATATTTTGAACATGTAAGCAGTGATTTTTACTTACCAAACTAATTTTTATTTGGTAAGTTAACAAAAATTGTTTTTTCTTTTTAGTTCAACCTTATAAGTATTTTGTGTTTTTTAGCTCTTGATAATAATTGTAAACACAATTGAAAGCTCGAGAATAAAAAAGATTGATAAGTTTACCGATGTTTCAAACTATTCAATGAACTTGTCTCACTATACACTCGTGAATCGCACCAATTTATATTATTACGGGGGCAAATCTTTATAAGACGATATTACTTTTTTAACTAATTTACATGAGCGAAGCTTACACAATAAAAATGACCCCGGTAAGAATTTACTGCTCGCATTTTACATGGTTGCCGCTACCGTTTAGTTAAATTTGTAGATTAGTCACCTTTCATTGAAAATTGTCCGACTTTATATAATTTTCTGACTTATATTGGTGCAAAAAAAATTAATTTGGGATAAACAAATAAATTAACTTTTAAACTATTTAACCGATCACTTTGAAATTTTGACCATATTTTAACACTAGACAGCATTCTATGAAATATAAATGTTATTACAAAAACCGAAATTTTTGACTTATTTTGCAACTTCCCAAACAACAAATAAGGATAGAAACATTTAGAAAACGCCATTTTAAAGGTTTTTATATGATTTATAAGTTTCTTCTCTTCTAAAATTTGTTTAAAATGCTTCACTTTTTGCAGATGGACGAAAAAAGCAAAAATTTTCCGTTTTTTGACCTTAATTTGTTAATAAACTAATTAAGTCAAAAAAATCGACTGCAGGAAACATATAGGTTTTTGTTACAGAGGTCCATACTACTCAAAACAACTGTCGTTTACCTATCCGGACGAGTGTCATGAAAAAATGCTTATTTCCCTGGGCTAATAGTACATAGTTAAGATTCTTAAAAATAGATATATACATACATATATATATATATATATATATATATATATATATATATATATATATATATATATATATATATATATATATATATATATATATATATATATATATATATATATATATAAATAGGAAATGGACATGGTTAGCTCCCAATGCAACTACCAAGAACGAAATAGATTTCATCCTAACTAATAAGCTGAAAACCATAAAGGATGTAAGTGTGCTCAACAAATTCCGAACAGGTAGCGATCACAGACTAATTAGATCTCGGGTCGTTCTAAACACTAAACTAGAAAGAATGAAATTACTCCAGAAACCAACTGCAGGGGTAAATATCACTAACCTAAGCAACAACTCGGAACGCTATCAAAATTTAATTCAAGAAAAATTACAAGACCCAACGAATAGCACACACTTAATGGAAACAATCTTAAATTGCGCCAAAGAAGTTGGAGGATCACAAGCACACAACAGCAATAGAAAACTTTCAGATGAAACAACAGCTCTCCTGAAACAACGAAGAGAAATGAAAATTAACTCCAATATTAATAGAATTGAATATACCGAACTGTGCAAAGTAATACGGAAAAAGATCGCAGAAGATATAAAAACCTACAATGAACGACTTGTACAAAATACAATCGAGAACCGTAAAAGCTATAGGAAAACCAAGAGTAAGTTGGCAATCGGTAGAAAGCAAATAATAGCATTGGGAAACAACAACGGAAGGATCACAAATAGGGATGAAATAATAGAACATGTAACCGAATTCTACGAGGGTCTATATAAAGCTCCGGAAGCACAAGAAATAGGCGAAGAAGAAATTGCGGTTCAAGAAGATGTACCAGATGTTCTCGTGGATGAGGTAGAGGCAGCTCTTAAGAGCATGAAGAACGGCAAGGCAGCCGGTAATGACGGTGTTACAGCCGAACTTCTAAAGATTGCTGGGAAAACAACTTGGAAAATCCTAGCAAAAATATACACAGACTGCCTAAAATCGAGACATATTCCAAAAAAGTGGAATTCAGCCAACATAATCCTCATTCACAAGAAAGGTAGCAAGAAAGACATTAGAAATTATAGACCGATCAGCTTGCTGCCTGTGATATACAAGGTATTCACCAAAATCATTAACAAGAGAATACAGAACACACTTGACGCTGCACAACCTCGAGAGCAAGCAGGCTTTAGAAGTGGCTTCAGCACAATGGATCATATTCAAACATTAAGAGAAGTAATGAGCAGAACAAAAGAATATGATCTACCACTGGCGCTAGCATTCATAGACTTCGAGAAGGCATTTAACTCCGTATACCCAAGAGCAGTCATAGAAGCTCTTGTCGACCAAGGAGTAGATAAACCATATGTCGAAACGCTAGCAAATATATACAAAGAGGCCACAGCTAGAGTAAGCATATATGAAAATACCCCAGAATTTCCCACTCAGGAGTCCGACAAGGAGACACCATATCTCCTAAGCTCTTCACTGCAACCTTAGAAAATATCTTCCGGAAATTAGACTGGAACAACCAAGGTCTATGTATAGATGGAGAATACCTAAACCATCTTAGATTCGCTGATGACATCATTCTAATTGCTAGAAGTCCTGAAGAATTACAACTACAAATTAATGAACTTAATACAGCCAGCAATGAGGTAGGCCTAAAAATGAACCTAGCAAAGACTAAAATAATGTGCAATGATCTGATCGCCAACGTGGAAATAAAAATTAATGAAACCTCGCTAGAAGTAGTAGATGAATACATATACCTGGGACAGCTCATACATAAATCGGGATCACTACTTCCAGAAATCAACAGACGAATAAAACAAGCGTGGTCAGCATTCGGACGAAATTCCATAGTCTTCAAGTCCAAAATGCCACTATACCTCAAGAAGAGAGTATTTGATCAATGCATATTACCCGTCTTGACATATGGATGTGAAACTTGGATATTAAAGAGAGAAATAACGTCGAAACTTCAAGTAACTCAAAGAGCAATGGAAAGATGTATGCTAGGAATAACAAAGAGGGATCGTAAAAGAATTGAATGGATACGGAGGCAAACCCAGGTGACTGATGTAATCCAAAGAATAAAATCCCTGAAATGGCAATGGGCAGGACATATGGCAAGAAGAACAGATAACAGATGGACCACTAGAACAACTATGTGGTACCCCAGGAACGCTAAGAGACCAAAGAGGCGCCCGAATCTCAGATGGGATTATGATATAAGAAAATTAACAGGAACAACGTGGTCTCGAATAGCACGAGATAGAAAAATATGGGCGCAAATGAGCGCAAATTATTAGAACAACGAATAACTAAGACATCGTCGAATAATAATAAGAACATAGAATAACATTGAAATAAGGGAGGCTGCACCGTAATTGGAAACGGTTGATAAAGCTGCACATGATGATGATGATGATATATATATATATATATATATATATATATATATATATATATATATATATATATATATATATATATATATATATATATATTGTAGCGAGATTAAATAAAACGAGCGGTTCGAATTTATATACATATATTTATTTATAAGTTTACAGTTCGGTACTCTCTTATCAACTAAACTCACTCCTAACAACGTTACATATATATAATAAAGTTACTTTTCGAGAACCGTTGTCCCACCTCTAATTGTCTCCCGTCCGAAAGACGGCCGCTATTGACATGCCGATTCTTACGTTTTCTAGATTCGTCCTTCTAAGAATTATGACGTATCGGAGATGGGCTATTTCGTTACACTGCTCCCCTCTTAAATCTGATCGTCCCGATCAGCAACTCTATATGTAGGCACAGGATGGCGGAATCTACAGGACTCTCCAGCTCTGCATGAACCCTTTAGAAAGAAATAACAGTCTACTGACTTTGAAGGATACGATCTCATCGGGTTAATGCAACACACAGTAATTCGTACGCCGGTTTCTCGGAAGATCACTTCAAGCATGCTTCTGACAATCTTCCAGTCCAGATTATCTAGTGCATGGCCTATCTTGGCTAAGGCCAAATTCTTGATGTCGTAATTGCACACAATTTTCTTCAAATTAGTTAGAGCACGCCATATATCCTCGTAGCTTGCCCTGTCTGTATATGACTTCCTGGTCACCATATACAGCAAAGATCGAGAACCATTTTCTAATCTCAGTACTCTTCCAACTTTAGGTTGCTGGTTTTTTAACTCGTCCAAACGACCGAATTTCTTATAAAATACGGATGAGATTCCGTTAGTCATCTCAAGATCTTGGGCAACACAGTGGGCTAGAGAGACGTTATGCGGGACACTAAGAAGATCCTGCTGAACTTCTGTGGTCACGCCGAATCTAGCACTCTTTCTCTCTGCGTAATTTGACATAAATTCATTAAAGCTTGGTCGCTGGTCATCTTTGATCTCATGATGAAGGGTTCGTGCTTCTTCTGTTTCATTTGAGCCAGCATATGGTGCAAGACGATTTATGTGAACTACTTTTGGTTTACCTTTCGGCAACTTCTTAATTCGGAATATTACGTCATTTATTTTCTTTTTAATTTCATATGGACCTTCCCATTGTCTTTGCAGTTTGGGAGACAAACCTTGACGACGTTGTGGATTATAAAGCCAAACAAGATCACCTACTTCATAGCTTTCACTCTTGCATCGAGAATCATATTGATCTTTCATTCTGTCACTGGCTATCTGGATGTGTTGTCGGGCAAGTTCATGAATGTTGTTCATTCTTAACTTCAGGCGGTCAGGAAGGTCTGCAGCCAAACTCTAGGTCGCAGGGCAAACAAACTTCACGACCTAACATCAGGCAGGTTGGAGTCTGGCCTGTAGTTTCATTCACGGCCGAGCGGTAGGCCATTAGAAATAAATGAATATGCTGGTCCCAATCTCTTTGATGTTTTGATACAACCTTGGATAGGTGTTTACCTATTGTTCGGTTCATTCTCTCGACCATTCCGTCTGATTGAGGATGCAGGGGTGTCGTTCTGGTCTTATTGACACCAATCAATTTACAAATGTTTTGGAAAAGGGTTGACTCGAAGTTTCTCCCTTGGTCGGAGTGGATCTCCAAGGGAACACGAAATCGGCTAAAGAATTCTTTAACAAGTACCTCTGCAACGGTAGCAGCTTCTTGATTTGGTATCGCATAAACCTCAGTCCATTTCGTAAAATAATCCATGGCTACCAGGATATATTTATTTCCATCATTTGTCTCTGGAAGTGGACCTGCAATGTCGATTGCTACTCTTTCCATAGGACTACCAACATTGTACTATCTCATGGGTGCCCTCTTTTTACCAGCTGGACCATTACTGGTTGCACACAGTTCACATTTCCGGCACCATCTTCTTACATCATCTTTACAGTTCACCCAATAGAACCGTTCTCGAACCTTTTGCAGAGTCTTCGTAATACCAAAGTGTCCACCTGATGCACCGTCATGCAACTGACGCAATACTTCTGACACTTTACTTTTAGGTACAATTAACTGAAGCTTAGTTTCTGTACCATCATCGTTCTCAAAGGTTCTATACAGAAGATCATCTTTCAGCACTAGGCAATTCCATTGACTCCAGTAACACTTGACTTCTGGACTACATGCACTAATGTCTTGCCAAGAAGGTCTTTCATTTCGACGCATCCAATCCAATACTCTTTTTATACATGGATCATCTGCTTGAGCGTCTTGTAGCTGTTGAGGCTGCCATTGCTCATTAATGACGGTGGTTCGTCTCACGGGGCAAGGTCGTTCTTCTAATTTAAGACAGTGATTACAATTTGCACTGCACGGCCGTCTCGAAAGGGCATCCGCATTTGAATGAACTCTGCCAGCCCTGTGTTCGATCTCGTAATCATATTCTTGTAATCGTTCTAACCATCTTGCCATCTGGCCCTCTGGATTACGAAATTGTAGTAGCCATTTTAGAGCAGCGTGATCCGTGCGAAGAAGAAACTTTCTGCCATACAAGTATTTATGGAAATGCTCACAAGCCTTCACTACGCCTAGCAATTCTCTTCTGGTAACGCAATAGTTTCTTTCTGGTTTTGACAAGACTTTGCTAAAGTAGGCGATGACTTTCTCCTGCCCATCTTGGATTTGGGAAAGAACAGCTCCTATTGCACTGTGGCTTGCATCGGTGTCCAACACAAATGTTCCTGCCTGTCTAGGGTAGCTTAAAATCGGTGCGCTGATCAGAGCCATTTGTAAGTGTTCAAAAACGAAGAGAAATGAAAATTAACTCCAATATTAATAGAATTGAATATACCGAACTGTGCAAAGTAATACGGAAAAAGATCGCAGAAGATATAAAAACCTACAATGAACGACTTGTACAAAATACAATCGAGAACCGTAAAAGCTATAGGAAAACCAAGAGTAAGTTGGCAATCGGTAGAAAGCAAATAATAGCATTGGGAAACAACAACGGAAGGATCACAAATAGGGATGAAATAATAGAACATGTAACCGAATTCTACGAGGGTCTATATAAAGCTCCGGAAGCACAAGAAATAGGCGAAGAAGAAATTGCGGTTCAAGAAGATGTACCAGATGTTCTCGTGGATGAGGTAGAGGCAGCTCTTAAGAGCATGAAGAACGGCAAGGCAGCCGGTAATGACGGTGTTACAGCCGAACTTCTAAAGATTGCTGGGAAAACAACTTGGAAAATCCTAGCAAAAATATACACAGACTGCCTAAAATCGAGACATATTCCAAAAAAGTGGAATTCAGCCAACATAATCCTCATTCACAAGAAAGGTAGCAAGAAAGACATTAGAAATTATAGACCGATCAGCTTGCTGCCTGTGATATACAAGGTATTCACCAAAATCATTAACAAGAGAATACAGAACACACTTGACGCTGCACAACCTCGAGAGCAAGCAGGCTTTAGAAGTGGCTTCAGCACAATGGATCATATTCAAACATTAAGAGAAGTAATGAGCAGAACAAAAGAATATGATCTACCACTGGCGCTAGCATTCATAGACTTCGAGAAGGCATTTAACTCCGTATACCCAAGAGCAGTCATAGAAGCTCTTGTCGACCAAGGAGTAGATAAACCATATGTCGAAACGCTAGCAAATATATACAAAGAGGCCACAGCTAGAGTAAGCATATATGAAAATACCCCAGAATTTCCCACTCAGGAGTCCGACAAGGAGACACCATATCTCCTAAGCTCTTCACTGCAACCTTAGAAAATATCTTCCGGAAATTAGACTGGAACAACCAAGGTCTATGTATAGATGGAGAATACCTAAACCATCTTAGATTCGCTGATGACATCATTCTAATTGCTAGAAGTCCTGAAGAATTACAACTACAAATTAATGAACTTAATACAGCCAGCAATGAGGTAGGCCTAAAAATGAACCTAGCAAAGACTAAAATAATGTGCAATGATCTGATCGCCAACGTGGAAATAAAAATTAATGAAACCTCGCTAGAAGTAGTAGATGAATACATATACCTGGGACAGCTCATACATAAATCGGGATCACTACTTCCAGAAATCAACAGACGAATAAAACAAGCGTGGTCAGCATTCGGACGAAATTCCATAGTCTTCAAGTCCAAAATGCCACTATACCTCAAGAAGAGAGTATTTGATCAATGCATATTACCCGTCTTGACATATGGATGTGAAACTTGGATATTAAAGAGAGAAATAACGTCGAAACTTCAAGTAACTCAAAGAGCAATGGAAAGATGTATGCTAGGAATAACAAAGAGGGATCGTAAAAGAATTGAATGGATACGGAGGCAAACCCAGGTGACTGATGTAATCCAAAGAATAAAATCCCTGAAATGGCAATGGGCAGGACATATGGCAAGAAGAACAGATAACAGATGGACCACTAGAACAACTATGTGGTACCCCAGGAACGCTAAGAGACCAAAGAGGCGCCCGAATCTCAGATGGGATTATGATATAAGAAAATTAACAGGAACAACGTGGTCTCGAATAGCACGAGATAGAAAAATATGGGCGCAAATGAGCGCAAATTATTAGAACAACGAATAACTAAGACATCGTCGAATAATAATAAGAACATAGAATAACATTGAAATAAGGGAGGCTGCACCGTAATTGGAAACGGTTGATAAAGCTGCACATGATGATGATGATGATATATATATATATATATATATATATATATATATTGTAGCGAGATTAAATAAAACGAGCGGTTCGAATTTATATACATATATTTATTTATAAGTTTACAGTTCGGTACTCTCTTATCAACTAAACTCACTCCTAACAACGTTACATATATATAATAAAGTTACTTTTCGAGAACCGTTGTCCCACCTCTAATTGTCTCCCGTCCGAAAGACGGCCGCTATTGACATGCCGATTCTTACGTTTTCTAGATTCGTCCTTCTAAGAATTATGACGTATCGGAGATGGGCTATTTCGTTACACTGCTCCCCTCTTAAATCTGATCGTCCCGATCAGCAACTCTATATGTAGGCACAGGATGGCGGAATCTACAGGACTCTCCAGCTCTGCATGAACCCTTTAGAAAGAAATAACAGTCTACTGACTTTGAAGGATACGATCTCATCGGGTTAATGCAACACACAGTAATTCGTACGCCGGTTTCTCGGAAGATCACTTCAAGCATGCTTCTGACAATCTTCCAGTCCAGATTATCTAGTGCATGGCCTATCTTGGCTAAGGCCAAATTCTTGATGTCGTAATTGCACACAATTTTCTTCAAATTAGTTAGAGCACGCCATATATCCTCGTAGCTTGCCCTGTCTGTATATGACTTCCTGGTCACCATATACAGCAAAGATCGAGAACCATTTTCTAATCTCAGTACTCTTCCAACTTTAGGTTGCTGGTTTTTTAACTCGTCCAAACGACCGAATTTCTTATAAAATACGGATGAGATTCCGTTAGTCATCTCAAGATCTTGGGCAACACAGTGGGCTAGAGAGACGTTATGCGGGACACTAAGAAGATCCTGCTGAACTTCTGTGGTCACGCCGAATCTAGCACTCTTTCTCTCTGCGTAATTTGACATAAATTCATTAAAGCTTGGTCGCTGGTCATCTTTGATCTCATGATGAAGGGTTCGTGCTTCTTCTGTTTCATTTGAGCCAGCATATGGTGCAAGACGATTTATGTGAACTACTTTTGGTTTACCTTTCGGCAACTTCTTAATTCGGAATATTACGTCATTTATTTTCTTTTTAATTTCATATGGACCTTCCCATTGTCTTTGCAGTTTGGGAGACAAACCTTGACGACGTTGTGGATTATAAAGCCAAACAAGATCACCTACTTCATAGCTTTCACTCTTGCATCGAGAATCATATTGATCTTTCATTCTGTCACTGGCTATCTGGATGTGTTGTCGGGCAAGTTCATGAATGTTGTTCATTCTTAACTTCAGGCGGTCAGGAAGGTCTGCAGCCAAACTCTAGGTCGCAGGGCAAACAAACTTCACGACCTAACATCAGGCAGGTTGGAGTCTGGCCTGTAGTTTCATTCACGGCCGAGCGGTAGGCCATTAGAAATAAATGAATATGCTGGTCCCAATCTCTTTGATGTTTTGATACAACCTTGGATAGGTGTTTACCTATTGTTCGGTTCATTCTCTCGACCATTCCGTCTGATTGAGGATGCAGGGGTGTCGTTCTGGTCTTATTGACACCAATCAATTTACAAATGTTTTGGAAAAGGGTTGACTCGAAGTTTCTCCCTTGGTCGGAGTGGATCTCCAAGGGAACACGAAATCGGCTAAAGAATTCTTTAACAAGTACCTCTGCAACGGTAGCAGCTTCTTGATTTGGTATCGCATAAACCTCAGTCCATTTCGTAAAATAATCCATGGCTACCAGGATATATTTATTTCCATCATTTGTCTCTGGAAGTGGACCTGCAATGTCGATTGCTACTCTTTCCATAGGACTACCAACATTGTACTATCTCATGGGTGCCCTCTTTTTACCAGCTGGACCATTACTGGTTGCACACAGTTCACATTTCCGGCACCATCTTCTTACATCATCTTTACAGTTCACCCAATAGAACCGTTCTCGAACCTTTTGCAGAGTCTTCGTAATACCAAAGTGTCCACCTGATGCACCGTCATGCAACTGACGCAATACTTCTGACACTTTACTTTTAGGTACAATTAACTGAAGCTTAGTTTCTGTACCATCATCGTTCTCAAAGGTTCTATACAGAAGATCATCTTTCAGCACTAGGCAATTCCATTGACTCCAGTAACACTTGACTTCTGGACTACATGCACTAATGTCTTGCCAAGAAGGTCTTTCATTTCGACGCATCCAATCCAATACTCTTTTTATACATGGATCATCTGCTTGAGCGTCTTGTAGCTGTTGAGGCTGCCATTGCTCATTAATGACGGTGGTTCGTCTCACGGGGCAAGGTCGTTCTTCTAATTTAAGACAGTGATTACAATTTGCACTGCACGGCCGTCTCGAAAGGGCATCCGCATTTGAATGAACTCTGCCAGCCCTGTGTTCGATCTCGTAATCATATTCTTGTAATCGTTCTAACCATCTTGCCATCTGGCCCTCTGGATTACGAAATTGTAGTAGCCATTTTAGAGCAGCGTGATCCGTGCGAAGAAGAAACTTTCTGCCATACAAGTATTTATGGAAATGCTCACAAGCCTTCACTACGCCTAGCAATTCTCTTCTGGTAACGCAATAGTTTCTTTCTGGTTTTGACAAGACTTTGCTAAAGTAGGCGATGACTTTCTCCTGCCCATCTTGGATTTGGGAAAGAACAGCTCCTATTGCACTGTGGCTTGCATCGGTGTCCAACACAAATGTTCCTGCCTGTCTAGGGTAGCTTAAAATCGGTGCGCTGATCAGAGCCATTTGTAAGTGTTCAAAAGCTCTTTGACACTCTTCGCTCCATGTATATTCTTTGCCTTCTTCTGTTAACTTTGTTAATGGCTTGGAGATATTGGCAAATCCTTTGACAAAACGGCGGTAATATGTACATAGGCCAAGAAAACTTCTAATTTCGTGTTTATCTCTTGGTACTGGCCAATCCTTAATTGCTGCAAGTTTTTCAGGATCAGCTGTTACACCATTACTTGCTACAATATGTCTCAAGTACTTCACTTCTCGTCGAAACAAGTGACATTTCTTCGGACTCAACTTCAGATTCGCTGCCCGCAATCGTTGAAACACTTCTGTTAGATTATTGGCATGTTCATCGAAGGATCTTCCAACTACAATTACATCATCCAAATAAACCAGGCATGTTTTCCCTGTTAGACCTCTTAAAACTGCATCCATTAATCTTTTAAATGTGGCCGGGGCATTACATAAACCAAAAGGCATAACTGTGAAATGCCAAAGCCCCGATCCTATCGAGAATGCGGTTTTTTCACGATCAGCTGGCTCCATGTCTACTTGCCAATATCCACTTTTCAGATCGAGTGTGGAGAACCAACGAGAACCAGAAAGTGTATCCAAAGTATCGTCTATTCTGGGCAAAGGATAACTATCTTTTTTAGTTATTGCATTGAGCTGTCGGTAGTCAATACAAAAACGTGTTGAACCATCTTTCTTCTTTACTAGGACTACTGGTGATGTCCATGGACTGTTTGATGGTTCAATTACCCCTTGTTTGTTCATATCTTTGATGATGTCTTCGGCTTCATCTCTTTTCGAAAATGGAAGTCGTCTAGGTTGTTGTCTGATTGGCTGAGCGTCTCCGGTATTAATTTTATGCTTTACTATGCTTGTTTTGCCATTATCCTTCTTATCCATGGCAAAAACATCTTGAAATTCTATCAGCATAGACTTCACTTTTTTAGTTCGTTCATCATCAAGATCTTGGCACGTTTTAATTATCGTCTCAACAAGCTCCTTTGGATACTTAGATTTCGACGGTTTCTCATTAGTATTCATGGAACAAATCGAAGCCACGGGAACACACTGTCCGATCAAAGTTCTTTTACTTAACTTAATAGTAGTTCCCTTTAAATTCATAACTCTTACAGGAACGATATCTCGAATTCTCACCAAAGCTTTTGCCGTTAGGAACTCGGCATTATTCACATCTTCGAACATCCTTAAACTTCCCTCTCGGTAGTAACCATCAGGTCTGGTCATCAAAATTTTCTCACTATTACCGGGTATTGTTACGTCACAAGTAGTTATTAAGCTGATAACATCTTCTTTGTCTTCATGAAACGGCAACTCTTCACCACTGATCTCGAGAACTCCATCTTTGACATTCAATACAGCCCCAACTTTCCTTAGTAGATCCATCCCCAATATGAACTCATCGGAGATCTCTGCAATTAATACTGTATGTTTCACTGTGGTCTGGCCAATGGATACTGACATATTAGCCTCGCCATATGTATTAATTATCTCACCAGTTGCTGTTCTAAGCTTTACTATTGCAGGCAATAATTTAAGATGGCCTCGTACTACTTCTGGCCGTGCAATAGTTCTGGTTGCACCTGTATCTACCAAAAACGATCTACATTTATTATTGATAAGACCCTCTATGTACAAGCTATGAATTCCACCTGAGGACGTAATGTTCACAGTTACTATGGGGGCTGTGTTTCTCGAGGTCGGCAGTTGCCCCTTGTTGTCGACCCGTTCTAGTTTTCCGACTGTTGTATTATTTTCTTGCAGTTACGGCGAATATGACCTACGTCACCGCAATTCCAACATCTGGGGTCGCGTCTCTTCGGCATCGTGTTACGAACTTTTCGTACCATTTCTTCCAGACGTTCATCGTTTGGTTCGTCGCCTTCTTCAATGGTTCTAACTCGATGACTCCGTGAAGTTTGACTAGCTGTTTCATGTTCCAAGGCAATAGCATGAATATCTAGAACTTTCGGTCTTGCTAGTCATAAAGCTTTCTGTAATTCACTTTCTTTTAACCCATTGACGAAGGTATCTACAGCAATTTCTTCTAAAATGTTGTCTGGTACCTCCGGATAAGCCAACCGCACTATACGAGCAACATCTGCTTTAAACTCTTGCAAATTTTCACTTGCTCGTTGAATTCTACTTCTTAGTTGCGCCTTGTAGACTAGTTGTAGATGGGCATCTCCGTAACGTTTGTCTAGTCGGGTGAACAAGGTCTGGTAACATTTTTCTTGACCCTTAGGAATCGATCTTAGGATATCCGCAGCATCACCTCGTAAAGCAGCAGTCAAGGAAACAGCTTTTTCTTGTTCTGTCCAATGATTGGCTGTCGCAATAGCTTCAAATTGTCTAAGGTATATGGACCAAGAAGACTTTCCATCAAATGGTGGCAATTTGAATCTCATATTATGTGTCGTTTCGTCTCTAGGTGATTCTTCTTTCACTACCGGATCTAAGGCTATTGTGTTAACTGATGGTAGCACTTTTGTATTAGTTATCATGCTCTCTAACTGTTTGATCTTCTCTTCTACGTTGTTTACATTTTTCTGTATGTTATCGAATGTTCTTGAGACTTCTTCAAATTTCTCATTGTTTTGATTACATACTTCTTTAATTATTTGAGAAGTCTCGTCGAATCTTCTAGACACATTTTCAAATTTCTCGTCATTTTGTCTAGCTATTTCTTTAATAATTTGAGACGTTTCATTGAATCTTTCATCATTCTTTCGAGAAGATTCTTCAATTTTTTGCGAAACGTTTTCAAATTTACTATCATTTTTTTTTAGAAGTTTCTTCTATCATTTGAGACGTTTCATCGAATCTTTCATCATTTTTTTTAGAAGATTCTTCTATCATTTGCGAGACATTTTTTATTTTCATTAAAACTGCTTCTTCTGCTGACTGGAACTGGAATGTCTCTGGGTCTTCTCCATTCTTGTTGAGAACAGTCTTCAGTCGTTCTTGAAGTATCTTTTTGGACCCGCTGCAGTCTTCATCGCGTTCTTCTAGTTGCTCACGCAACTGTTTTACTGAAAGTTCTACTAGCAGCATCTTTGTCAGGCACACACGTACTTTTTAAATATTCTTTTCGTACAAAGATCACTACCGAACTACGCGGATGTTCCCGACGAACAATACTTTTCAAAAGTTCAAAAGTCTTTTTCAAAAGTCACTGCTGAATTTATTTCTTTTACTCACACCGTAACACCACTGTAGCGAGATTAAATAAAACGAGCGGTTCGAATTTATATACATATATTTATTTATAAGTTTACAGTTCGGTACTCTCTTATCAACTAAACTCACTCCTAACAACGTTACATATATATAATAAAGTTACTTTTCGAGAACATTCTGGCGTTGTCCCACCTCTAATTGTCTCCCGTCCGAAAGACGGCCGCTATTGACATGCCGATTCTTACGTTTTCTAGATTTGTCCTTCTAAGAATTATGACGTATCGGAGATGGGCTATTTCGTTACAATATATATATATATATATATATATATATATATATATATATATATATATATATATATATATATATATATATATATATATATGGGCCTTTTAGGCCCATTACTGGATGGATAATTTCCATCGTTTTCTATTCTTAGCTAACAGCTTCCAATCTCTGATTCCCATCTCTCTGACATCTTCCATCACTGCATCTCTCCATTTCTTTCTTGGTCTTCCTCTCTTTTTTTTGCCCTCAGGTACTCTCCAAGCAATATTCTTGACTAGTCTATTACCTTGCATTCTTTCTAGATGGCCGAGCCATTCTAGTCTACGTTTTTTCACCACATTTGTTATTGTAGGGTTAGCATACAACTGATACACTTCTGCATTAGTTCGTCTTCTCCATTCTCCCTCTACTACTTTTCCACCAAATATTCTGCGAAGTATCTTTCTTTCCCATGCTTCCAATGTGTTCTGTACGGTTTTGTTCATAGTCCATGTCTCGGCAGCGTATAGCATTGTGGGTCTAATTATAGTTTTGTATACTCTTATTTTTGTATTACAAGATATATCTTTGGCCTTAATTATTTTGCTCATGGCTCCAGCACACCTGTTGCTCTTGGTCAGTCTCAGGTTGATTTCAGTTTCTTCTTTACATGTCTAATCAATAAGAGTATCTAAGTACATATATTCATCCACCTTCTCAAATTCTACAACTGATCCATTCTTCACCTCCAATTTAAAGGATCCCCTGGTGCTTATTCCTTTTTTGCTCGAGATCTCCATGTACTTCGATTTATTAATATTAACTTTCAGTCCCATTTTAGAGCTTTCCCCAATCAGTCTTTTTGTTATATTTGATAGTTCTTTTCCATTTCTTGCAATGAGAACCACATCATCAGCGTATGCTAAGCATTGGTGCTCCTTGTATAAAATAGTACCGGACCTATTTATCCCACTAATCCTTAGAATTTTTTCTAGAACTATATTGAATAGCAATGTAGACAACGGGTCTCCTTGGCGAACACCTTTTTTCACTTCGAATTCTTCTGAGACTGTACCGTTGCATCTCACAGCATAAATGGTTTGTCTAATTGTCATTTTTACCAATCTTTATTATTTTTTCTGGCACTTGGAATTCTTTTAGTGTTTCTATTAACTTGTTTCTGTTTATTGTATCGTAGGCAGCTTTGTAATCAGTGAAAAGTACTTGTGCTGAAATGTTGTATTCATAGCAATTGGTCAGGATTTGTTTTAGCATAAAAATTTGATCGGTTGTTGATCTTCCTTTCCGAAATCCTCCCTGGTATTCTCCTAGATTCTTCTCTATATATATTTCCAATCGTTTTTTAATTAGTATGGCGAGTACTTTATACATTACTTCTAATAAGGATATTCTTCTATAGTTTGTGCATTCAGTTCTAACTCCCTTTTTGTGTATAGGAATTATAATCGACTTATTCCATTCTTGAGGCATTTCTTCGGCATCCCATACTTCTAGTATTAGCTCACCAAGTTTGTTTATTAATACCTCTCCTCCATATTTTATGTTCTCTGCCACAATGCCGCTCTCCCCGGGACTTTTTTGGTTTTTCATATCTTTTATTATTTCTTTAATTTCTTCTCTTGTGGGCTTTGGTATTTCTTCTATTACTATTTGAGGTCTAGGAACATAACAATTTTCTTCAGTAGTCACTTCGTCATTTAGTATCTCTTCGAAATATTCTTTCCACCTTTCACATATTTGGTCTTCATCCACTATCAGGTTTCCTTGCTTATCTTTTACATTCATCGTTCTTCCCTGGTACCCAGTTTTAATGTATTTTACTTCTTTATAAAAAATTTTTATTTCATTTTTCTTGTAATTTTCTTCAATGCGCTTAATTTTGTTCTCCATATACTTTCGTTTCCGCTCTCTTAGGATTCTCTTTACTTTTTTTCGTTGTACGGCATACCTTTCTAGGTCGTCTTGTTTTTGCGAACGTAAACTTTTTAATCTCAAATCTGATCTTTTTTTTAACTCTGTTCTGCATTCGTCATTGAACCAGTGATTTTTTCTAAATCTTTTTGCTCTTGGTATGTTCTTCGAAGTAGCTTCCTTTATAGTGTTTGTCATTTTCAAGAACTTTTGTTGTATGTTACTCACAGTAGTACTATCTTGTTTGGCGTAGGTTTCTTGTATATCCTTTTGATAGTCCTGCTTTACCTCAAATTTTCGCAGTTTTTCAAAGTTAAATTTACGTTGCACTTTCTTTTTCCGTTTATGCTTTTTAATTATTGCTTCTTTCATATTAATTCTAACCAAAAAATGATCTGAGTCTACGTCAGCCCCTCTGCACGTTTTCACGTTTGTTATTAAATTCGCAAACTTCTCTTGTATTAAGAAGTGGTCTATTTGATTAGTTCCATTTGACCCCGGAATTTTCCACGTTCCTTTATATATATTTTTTCTCCTAAAATGGGTACTCATTATCTTCATCCTGTTTTCAATTGCGAATGTGATTAATCTCTGTCCATTATCATTTGTATTCAAATGTTTACTTTCACCCCCTGTTATGTTTTTATATATATCTTCTCTTCCGACCTTTGCATTGGCGTCGCCTATAATAATTTTAGTGTCTGGTCTGGGCATTTCTTCACACAATGACTCTAATTCTTCATAGAATTCATCTTTTACTTCTTCTTCTTTTTCTTCTGTTGGAGCATGTATATTTATCAACGATATCATGTTCTGTTTTCCTTTAATTCTAATTGCACACATTCTGTCAGATTTTACTACGAATCGTTTTACCTGCTCCACGTCTTCATGTACCAGAAAACCCACTCCAAAATTCCTATTATTGCCTCCACTTGTATAAAACGTGTATGGGCCAATCTTTTCGACGTTGTTTCCAGTTAAATGTGTTTCCTGTATTGCTAAGATGTGTATTTTATATTTTTTCAGTTCTTCTATTAGGTTAATTAATGCTCCCTCCTCTTATACTCCTCGAACATTCCATGTCGCAATATTTAGGTACATATTCTTATTTTTTATTTTGCTATTTATGTTCAAACTCATTTTCCTGTTCAT